>NC_056736.1:624732257-624797257 GCF_019279795.1 Protopterus annectens
ACTCAAAGCCAGTCACAAGTGGTGTCCCACAGGGCTCTGTCCTGGGACCCCTCTTGTTCGGTATTTATTTCTCAGATGTGAAAGCAAACATGGGAGGGTTGTGGCTGACAAAGTTTGCAGATGACTGCAAACTAGGCGCCATAGTCGATACACCAGCTGACACATACATCCTACAGAAAGGCCTCACTGAAATGGACAACTGGTGCCGGAGTCATGGCCTTAAACTAAATGCCAAAAATTGTATAGTCATCCCCTTTGGGAAAAACAAAGTACCCACAAATTATCACATAGACAGTAACCCGCTGAGTACGGAAAAGGTAATCAGAGACCTGGGGACCCAAGTCGATAGTGACCTCTCATTTGACACCCACGTTGCCAAGGTGGTTAGAAAGACTTTCTACCTTGCCCACCTTATCATGAAGGGATTCACATCCAGATCAAAGGAGGTCATTGTGCCCCTATACTCTTCCCTTATAAAGCCCATGATTGAGTACAATGCCCCATTTGGTATGTACCTCATCCGGCACAGACTAAAGAAACTCCAGCTCTATTCAGTAGCATACCGCCTACTCAGAGGTGATCTGTGCCTGACTTACAAGGCCATGTCCAATCAGGAATTGATGGACATGCTCCACCTCAAAAAATCCAAATCCATCAGAACCACGAGAGCTAAATATTTAAACCTCAGCACAAATATGAATAGGACATGCTGGAGGGACAGATTCATAACTCAGTGGCTTCCCATACTCTGGAACAGAATCCCAGTTCATGTTAGGCAGAGCCCCTCACTGACTCTCTTCAAGAGAAATCTTGACGAATGGATGGGAGTTTGTAGGTTTACCCCGGGGGTCATCTCTGTGTCACTACTAGACAGAGGCACAGTAAATTAATTCTATTATGTAAGGGGGTCTTCACTGTGTCACTACTAGACAGAGGCACAGTATTCTAAATCTATTCTGTACACTTTTGTACCATTACATGGGGTGATGAAAGCCACATCACTATGGCTAGGCTTATAAATGCCCCAGGGCAGATAGCCTAGTACTAAACTATGAAACTATAAACTAGATGGAGGAATGGAACGGAGGTGCTAGAAGAGCAGGCTATGGTGTTGATGACACACACACACACAAACACACACATGTGTAACCAGATGTTAATATTTAAAATTACCATGCAGCAGCCTCCCTGACTACATAACCAGGAGAAGGTGTGGTATATCTAGATGCCACTCAGCATGCACAAAGTAAGTACTTGTGTGTGCATGCATCTTGACGACCTTTTGATTTAACATCCAAACCACAGGAAAGCTGGTTACTTCAATCCCTCTCTCAGCTACTGGGCATTATTTTTTAAACACTTCATCAGTCTGACTAATTGCTAAACTAAATTCATTCATTCTTTTTGGGATGTTACATTTCTTTTTATTTTATTTTACATACCAATGGATTACATACATTCCCCGAATAAATACAGATCTGTCCAGAACTATGTCACACATGACTCTGACACTATTTCTTTCTCTTTGAATACAAAGTCAAAAGCCACAAGACTGAAGGATGCTTCTGTTATCCTTTTAAAATCACGTACTCAACTTCAGGATCTGTGGTGCATCAAATACACTATTATATTCAGCATGGAAGACAGACTGCTACTGAGGTTTTATATATAATACACAATATCTGATATCAGTGTACTAATGGCATGACCATAACGGCACTAATATCAGGTCATTAGAATAAGGGAGTATCCTGCTGTTCCCATAATGAATATCACAAAGAAGGTGGACATTAAAGATATCACACTGTCTCAGATTAAATTAGCATAACAAGAGTACATTTAAAGATTTCATTTAATTTATTTAAAAAAGTGAGCCCTACAATCACTGTATTAGTATTTATATTTGTTCTTGAAATGCTAAGTAAAAGTGTAAATATCACAACTCTACCTGGTTAAAATCTCAAAACTTTTCTTCATAAAGAAAGCACAGTACCCAAGATCCACAGTTAAGTCTTGAATCTTGCACGAGATTTTCTCATTTCTGACATTTAAGATGCATGGTTTCTATGTTTTTTAAGTATCATCTTTAGCGTTTTTCCATTTTTAATGGAATGAAATTTAGAAGGTAGATCTCAGCTGCGTCATGAGCAATGAAACATTTTCAAATTCAACTGCTATACTAGCAACAATTTAAAACATAATGGAAAATGTGTTAAAGGCAGCAATCACAAACATGCAAACCACTGAAAGTTTCAGTGTGGCCCACTTTGCCCAAATGTAGTTGTTGTGTCTCTAACTTTATTCCTACAAAACGTGTTAAGAAAAAAATACTGAGCAGTTGTGTGTATGTGTGATGCATTTTCTGCAATTCTAGGGTCATATTAATATAATTTACGGAGCATCAACATTTCCTTTGACCAAGCAGCAGCGAGGGAGCAAATTTAAGGTACGTGGCAGTACTGCTTTACCTTGCTCATTAATTTGCACACCAGAATGATCCCAAGTACTGAAGCAATGGCCCTAGTGAAAATGGGAAATTGTTTTCAACAGCAATCAAAAAAAAAATTCCTGACAATAAGGCAACTGCACATGGGAAACGAGGTCAGTGAAGTACTTTCACTGTAACAGCACTATAAACACAACAATGAAAAACACACACACGTCTCTACATTTACGACCTTATAATATGTTTGCATTTTTGGAAATCCAGTCAATAAGCAGTTTAAACATGGTTAGTTTAACTCATGAACCTAGATAGATACAAAGTGACACTACAGTAAACTGTTTTCAGTAACCCTAACTCTGCTTTGCAAGTAAATGCCAACAAAGTCATAAATTAAGCAGCAGTTTCCTGTGCTTCTTGTCAATCAAATGCAAGCATTCACTACACCAAACACACTCCCCTAGCTAGCTGCAGTCCTACAGTCTGCTCACCATGACATTCTACCTGCATTTATTTTTTAATAGAGATACCATTCCCACCGTACCACACCTACAAGATAGAACAAATTGAATGGTAGTTTGTTTCTGAAATACTGTCTGCATTGCTGCCCTCAAGGCAATCCCTTACACGCTCCTGAAACGTTTATTAAAACGGTCATTGAAGTTTTTGTTACGTTCAATGCACTATATTGCTGACTTATTTTGACAGATGGTCATCACAGAACTGGTTCTATCATTACTTGTGCAAATAATTTCCAGATAGTAATCTGTCATAGTTAGAAAAATGGTATTAGGTACTGTTCATTAAAAACATTAAATGCATTCCTAGATTCTTTAGTACATGTGCAGAAAAAAATCAATAAATCACCACCATCTGCTGAGCTGCAAGAATAAAGTTCAATACAATACAGAAATCAACACTCTGGTTTAACATCTCATCGAAAGGATCAGACATCAGAGTCCCATCTTTCTGAGCCGGTTATAGCTGAAGTGGATGCAAAAGATCATAAAGCACCTATCGAGAAGTTCGCCAATGCCTTGGCCAAATTTTACCTAGTCAGTATGAATACCCTTGGGTCTCCCCTGAAAAGAGTTCACTAGCCAAATTTTACCTAGTCAGTATGAATACCCTTGGGTCTCCCCTGAAAAGAGTTCACTAGCCAAGCGGGACTAACCCAGTCAACAAAGCATAAATGAAAAAAAATTAAAAATCACAAAAGTATCAAACTGACAGTAAAACGCAGACTATCAAAACTCATGTTTTCACTGTTAAAGCATGCTGCACAAACCTGTAATACTCAAAGTGGGGGCTGCTGTTAAATACGCTAACTCGGAGATCATAGTATTTCAGAAAAAAGCTAATTTCCTAAATAACACACACACACACACACACACACACACACACACACACACACACACACAGCCTTTAAACAAAAAAGAACCAAGTCACGCGTTTATGATCACACATTATAATGACAATCAGAAATGACTCTCCATGAAGCCTGGCACCCCAGCATATCTGGTGAGCCTGAATTCCTATTGTACTTTAATTCTACAAGCATATGCTTTACAAATAATTAGTTAATGCTAAAAAAATACTTCCTCTGAAGCACTGAGGTCCTCTCCTTCATCATATCATCCTGACGCGCCCATTTGAATAAAAAAAGTTGGTAATGACTAGTTACATACCATAGTTATTACCGAATTTGAATTCCTTACACTGGTTACATTACAGAGGGCTATCCATATATATATATATATATATATATATATATATATATATATATATATATGCTAATTACCTGCATTATTCACATATATAAAGTGTGTGTACATTTTTGTACTCCTGTTTATGCAATTTTAGTTAAGGGGGCTCTGCTCTATAAATGTACACTGGCTTGCTCTTTGCGACAAGTGTTACTCTCTCATTCCACTGTTCCATCAGAATGAGGATGGTTATCTGCCAAGTATACACTTCATTAATTTTAGTAACTTGAACATACATGTTATGTACATCACAGAGGTACAGTAAAACAACTCTGATATTAGAAAATAAGAAAATATCTAATGAAAAATCTTCTCTTTGAAGAATTACTCAAAAAATATTTGTTTCTTAAGGATATTAAAAAGGTTATACATAACCAAATAACACAGCAAAGACAGGAGTCACATGTTATGACAGAAACACAATTTAAAGCTGAAGCTTCAACGCATGTTATTATTGGTGTCGATTTGAGAGTTCCAGAACAAATGCCAGCAGAAAGTACTGGAACTAACTTTTCTTTGTAAAAGAACATAGGGACAATGCTTATGTTCACTTGCACCAATGCTAGTTGAAAGAGCAGTGCAATAGGAATATTACAACTTTATTTAACTACATTACATCTAGACCTGCTACTTTCTCTGTAGATTTGCAGCTTGAATTCGCTAAATGTGCCACCAAAGCTGGTATGTTCAACACACTGTCTCAAGCCCATAAGATGACCCAGCCCCAAGCTCTACTCTATAAGGCTCACCATATACAATTACTATTCAAGAACCTTCTTCATTTTCATCTGGAAATACGCTGTTGTTTTTAGTTCTCAATCACGCTTAATGGCTAATGCCAGTTCCATCCGTAGGACTTGTGTTAGTAGCTCAGTGGATTTACACTTTGTAGAAGTGCTCTAATAATATGCAGAGGAATGCCACCTGCAATTACTGTTAAATTCCAGTATTATACAGACTAGGACAAAGTGGTGACTACATCCCAGACAAAGTGCATTCAAATAGCAGCTCTGGTGCTGGAACAACTGAGCAGGGGAGAGTGGGATTGACTGGTTGATGCTGGCTCACCTATCCTGAGGAGAGAAAGAAGAAGAGGTGGCTTCTGCATTTTCTGCAAGAGAACCCGTGACCTTTGATTTGGAGAAGATACTTTAATCCCATTTGTTTCACAGCAAACCTCTGCAGTGTCTTCTGGACCCCATATTTACTTAAAACTAGAACAGCAACTGCAAACCACAAAAATTCATCTCTCACATCATTAACTGGATTTTTTCCAGATCACTGTCGTACCTTGCTGTCATATTCATGAAAATTACACACATGTGGAGAGAGAGCACCACCCTTGCTGTACAGCCATGCACCCTCCTTGAATGCACTGACGTAGTGTTGAGAACGGGGATGTAATTCTGGCTCCTGAAGTACTCTATAGTGTGCAGCCATATCCTTCCCCTGGGTCCGCTGGATTAGGAGTTCCTTGAAGTATTCCTTCCACTTCCTGTAAGCATCCTCAGTTGAGGTCATAGTTCTTCCAAACTTGCTAAGAACAGCACGAAAAATATCTTGCCTTCCCCTGCCAAGTCACTATGTGATTTGTTAAGAACCTCTTTGAAGCCTTCAAAAAGGCATTCTCCGTAGCCTCCACTCACACCTGGGCCTTCGCTTCTCAGTGCTACCTTCATATCAGTCAAATCAGTAGACCTCCCCATTAGCAATGCTTTCATTAATTTCACAGTTTCTTTTTCCTACCTTGTGGTGTCCGCCAGTGAGTCCTAAGTGTAACACCACAACAAGCACTGACCACCCTCCAGCTACTGCTCCTTGCCACAACCTCAACTACCATAGTTTTGAACAGGGACAATTCAGACTTCATATCCCCAATCTTCACAGATACAGAAGCTCTTCCAGAACTGCGAGATGAACCTGTCATGCACTGACGTGTCAGGTAGGTATTCCCAGGCTAGGCGCTAAATTTCCCAGAGTATACAAACAAAAGCTGCCTAAGCCAATTAACCAAAATAGTGATCAGCTGACAGATAAGCACCTCTCAATTAGAATTTCCAGACTGTATGGCCTCTATTTTGTACAGACAACTAGAAAGTTAATCACAGACCTTTGGCCCAAGAATACCTGGTACGAGCCACAAGAGAACCCCCCCCAAAAATTATCTACCACTCAGGTTAAGATCAGGCAAGCCATTCCTTCCAAATTATGCCCCTTCATGCTTCTCCATTTTAAGTATGAAGTCTTCCAGCTGAACCACAGGGTCAGTAGGTGGCACCCTATAAAACACACTGTCCACACTCTGTGAAAGCAGAATATACCAAATGGCTAAAAGGTGCCTATGTATACACAGACTTCCTTTCTGCAACTCAGCCTTCATTCTTTGTAACTTGATTACACATTTTTGGGGTGCACTGCCAGACATTCTGCTCCTCACCATCACCAGCCTGTTTACCAAAATTCAACACATTCATAACTGCAATGTGGTTCTTCAGGTAATGCAAATCTTTCCAACTAAGCGCAGTTAAACTCAAAAAACTGCATATAAGCAGTACTGTTAGGGTGTTAACAGTCGAATGGTCACTGGCACATCAGACACACATAAAAGAGGATGTTCTGCATTAAATGCACGTTTTATAAATGTATACATTATAATGTGATGCTTTTAGAAAAAGTAAGTGTACATTGGGGCACAACACAGGACACAGCTTGTAATTTCTCTTCACATCTCTTTGTACTACAGAAAGGTTTAAGTCAAAAGAATAAATACAATATATTTGATACCCCAGGTAAAATACTTAAAGGGCATTCAATTCCAGATAAAGCTTTGTTTTATGTTTATCTGTACATCTCTGTATAGTTCAGTAGCATATATACTAAATGTATTTGACTACAACTGTCTAAAAGCACTGGAATATCATAGAATTCTTATACAATTTACTTTTTTAATTTAGCTACTCTCCACTAATTTTAAGGTAACTTTTCATCAGCTGATATTGTTTTGACACAATGCATACTGTGGAATAAACTTTTTAAAATAGTTTTGTTTATTTTATGTAATGACATATGCTAGATTTTTTTAACTGGCATATTTATTTTGCTTTATGTCGGTGTGTTTTGTTAAATGAATTTAAAAATATGGGGCTGAGTATTTATTTATTTTTGCTTAAGCCAATCACTGGAATAATAATATTGCTTTTAAAGTACCACCGAATTCTTATACAATTTACTTCTGTTTTGATTTCAGCTAGTGTGTGACTATCTTTTTAGGTATTTTTTCTTCAGTTGCTATCATCTTGACACCATGTACACTATGGAATACATCTTTTAAAAATAATTTATTTTCTGCAATGAGATATGCTACAATTGATTTTTTTTAATTGTAGTTTATAGTTACATTTTTGTTAAATCAATTTTTAAAAATGGAGCCATGCCAATCATGTCTGAAGTTATATTAGTAGTAGTAGTAATAACAGTACTACAGAAAAGGTGGGGAGCTACATTTTGAAAGCTAGCATACAATTCTAAAAATCTTAGTTATACCCATTGTCTGTCATCTATGCACAAATGTCATCTCTATTTTCACAATATATACTAATTTCACATAGGTTCATAGGTTCATACTAGGCTATCTGCCCGAGGGCATTTACAAGCCTAGCCCATAGTTTTGTGGCTTACGCCACCCTTTAGTATGGGGAACTATACCCATTATTTTGCTGTGCCTCTGTCGAGCAGTGACACTGAGGTAATCCCTAGGGTATATCTGCGATCTCCCATCCATTGGTCAAGATTTCTCTTGAACAAGGCCAGCGAGGTGCTCTGCCTCACATATACCGGGATTTTATTCCACAGCATAGGGAGTCTTTGGGTGATGAATCTATCCCTCCAGCACGTCCTATTAATAGCCGTGTCGAGGTTTAAGTCTCTCGCCCTTGTGGCTCTGATGGATCTAGATTTTTTGAGGTGAAGCATATTCATCAAATCTGGGTTTGATTCATTTCATACTGTTCTGAGTTATAGTCAGTAAGTCACATAACTTATCTACCTTCTCTACCTCTTCTGCATTTCACACCTATTATTTTCAATCTCAGTCCGTAAACTGAGCTTTTCTGATGCGATATGGATGTAGTATAACAATCTTGAAAGTATTTCTAATGTATGACCTACTTTATTTCAACTGCAAGTTATGTGACACTGGAATGTAATGCATTTGCATTCAATCTCCTTCTACAATCAGTTCTATAGTCCTTTTCATCATATTGCATTATTCTGTTATAGCGCATATATACAATACTGTTTCTATCATCATAATGCATTACTATATTATAGTGCTTGACTGTTAAAACCAATTGGATGTCACCTTAACTAATGGCCAGGGCATGACTAAAAAGTGTCAGTTGATTAATGCACACATACATGTATGGTGTATGCATGCATACATGTGTATCTATGAGCATGTTTGAATGCATATTTCACAAACAAGCACACACATTTTATATATATATATATATATATATATATATATATATATATATATACATATACATACATACATACACACACACACATACACCCATACAGACACACACATATACATACATAAACACACCCCACAGATATATATGTGATGTGTGTGGAGATATACACAGATCTCCAAACAGTGTGCATGTATATACATATGGATCTAGGGCTTTTGATCGAAAGATCAAAAGTCCGAATCCATTATCACCAGCCATACGTTACCGAAAGCGCTTATGGTAAAGTATGTTAAAAAAAAACAAAAAAAAAAAACATTAAACCTACTTCTATGCAGGGGAGTAAGCCCCCACCCTGCGCCCTGCACACCCCACGAGGTCGCACTACAGTAGGGAAAAGGGAATTTTCCCTTATCTGCACCGTAGTACGATCGTCACAACCAGCATACTTATCCGAAAGTGCTGCTTTGGTGAACAGCACTTTTGGTGAAGTATGCTCAGTGATTTCTGCTTCGGTGGAAAGTGCATTCGGGGATCCGCACAGATCCCCTACACACACACACACACACACACACACACACACAAATTATATAAGTAAACATACATATATTTGCAGTTTGGTATACCGAGTTCGTGTATTTTAAAGATCATGCAACTTTCCTCCATGGAATTTAACTCAAAATGGGGACTTCCAATATGGACTTTCTAGGGTTACCACCTGTCCCACTTTGCAAGGGACAGTCCCTCATTGGGCAGTTGTATCCTGCAGAAAAATTGTAAAAATGACAAATGTCCTGAGATTTTAGGGCAAAATTATTTCCTATATTTTATGTAATAGCTGCATAAAATAGTTATTCTGTATCTGAAACACTTAAATGTTATAAGAAACAGAATAAGCAACAAAATGCTACAAGAATAAGCTTGTATTTAGTCAAAAAAGTGAAGCTCTGTCCTTTGTACTGGCCATGGGTATGTTTTGGCCTGCAAAATCTGATGTTTGTACCACAATTGTCCCACTTTGGACATTTGAAAAGGGGGCAACCCTAGGACTTTCCTGCTCCAAATGCAAACAAACAACTGCAGAATAAATTGAAAATTACATTACGAAGTTCACCCGCAATTTTTTAAGTTGTTTCTCCTCCCCAGAAGACCTCTACAAAACGTATACACAGGCACATGTTAAACCTGTGCCTTCTAAAGTAATAAAAAGACACACAAAACTTGCTCTTAGCTCCACACCTAGCACAAAATAAAATTCATTTCAGATAAAGCAAATCTATTAACTGGACAGTTTCGTTTTATTTTGTGTTTGTCCCATTGTGGTTTCTTCATGGAAACAAAAATCTTTATGGGGGGGGGGGGGGGCATGTGACAGATACCCTTGCAGGATACCATATCTTGTGGCATCCTTACACCCCATCCCATTCCTTGCAAATGATTGCTTACGTACGTGCATTCCAGATACAAACTTAACAGCAATAGTGATACCAACTACTAAACACAAGACTACAATATCTAACCGAACTGGACAAATTACAGTTTGCTTATCATTAAATCTACATTGCATAAAGTGGAGTATCCTACCTGCGTGCCAACATCTTCTGCGAGTAGAGAGACAACCGCACTAAAATAAAAACATACTACACAGGAGATGAACATGACGGCACAGATCTTCATTTGTATAATTTCGAAAGAATTCGTGATATGGTCATTCAGTACATTGTTAGTGTGCTGTATAATACTCCAATGTCATTCATTTTTCATTCCCTGTTGCCGTTTAATTAATGAAACTATCTCAACCCAGACCCAGTTTCTCGCCGAAAAAACATAGTGGTAACACCCACCTTGGTATTATTGGCAAACTTTTGTGCCAATAGGATTAAAGAGCGCGGTGCTATGACGCGTTTAAAAGACCACAGCTATATGATTGTTGTTCAGACTGCGTTTAATAAAGTTATTTTGAATTTAAAAGAACTTGGCCGTGGCTGGGAAGTGTAACATTGATTATGACTATAAAGTTTTCAAAATTTAGGTAAAAAATACATATTTAAATAAATTGTCTTTATAACTGTGGTTTACCCTTTTATGTTTCTTCAACGTCATTACAATGAAGGCAGAACAATAACGATTAAAAGCTCAAACAGTGGTTGATACTACCAGTTCAGAATTACATATAAAATATTGCTGCCCCCGATTTTGACTCAGATTTTTGCTCTGTCCCTTTTAATCCCTCCCAAGCCTTGGAAAAATTAAAAAAAGTGGTGAATCCCACTGAACAAATAATGACAATAATTAGAGTTACAGATGCAGAAACTTTATATTACTCCACATTCTCTTATTATGTAAATGTTTCAAGTTAATAGTTCTAATACTTTAAAAGTGTCCCTGATTGTCCCCAACTATTTCTGGATTTGTAGCTTATTGGCTGAGAGCTACGTAAGATGATTACATTCAGACATTTCATGACATTTCCAATCATACCTCTGAACTGTCACTAATTTCTAGATGTTTAGAATTTTGCCCTGTACTTCCTAAACTTTTATTTTTAGAAAAGAAGTAAACCCTGCAAATCATTACAATTAAAGAAGACCCTGCAAGTTAACCCACATCACTGTTTTTGCTTCAGAAAATACAAGTCAATCCACATCCTCGTTTTCTATCTGCTTTATTTAAAAGTGTCCCTAATATGGGGAACTTTTACATAATTATTGTTTTCTTTCCCACAATAGCTTTCAACTGTCCCTGATTTTTGCAGAAGGTTCTTGCTTTTGCCTCATGTTTTTGGGATGATCCTCATTTTTTTAATTTCTAGTAAATCATTAAGGATTGCAGTCAGTAAATAATGCCAGACATTAGAGTTTCATATTTTGTATTGCTCAGAAAATGCATGTTGATACAAAACCTGTCATTCTATTAACCTATTGAAGTGAATTAAAGTACTATTTAAAATTGCCCCTAATTTTGTGCCTTTGTCCCCCAATGTTTTTGATTTTTCTCCTTGATATTTTATCAAATAAATCTAGGATTGTGTTCATCCCTAATTCTGGAGGTAGAAAGCCAAGAGCTATTTTTCTCACACAAGTGATAGCTATGTAGTTCCACAGCAACAGTATGCAACTTAGTGTGAACTTTCAACTTTTCTAAATTATTTAGGTTAAAAATAATGAGGATGAGATATAATGGGCCACTTAATGCAGATGCAATGTTATACGTGCATAGAGGTGTGTATGTTGGGGGGGTTGGCATTATTGGCATTCAAAGTGGTCTTTTGCACTTCAGATTCTATTTTTTGGAACCCAAACAGAACAAAGGTTTTGTTACTAGAAATGGTGATTGTATACATTATGATGTTCCCCTTCTCAAAAAAGCAGAGGCTCAAAAATTATATATTTGAGATGTAATGGACCAAAGTAAGGTAATCCAACACTGGGGACGGGAGGGTAGCTGGAGTGGGATGGAGGAGAGGATGACTTCTGCTTATGATTGCATAAAATATTTGTTACTATTAGTGGGTAAAGAAGTCTTTCTGCTTCCAAATCTATATTTTTCTACCCAAATAGATGGAAGATTTTTTTTGTTTTGCATCTCCAAATTTCTGTCTTATTAGGAGAATAAACCTAAATCAAATCCAGCATCTGAGCCAGTGCAGCCAGATTTGGAATGTAATAATTTTTAATGTACTCTACTTGCTTTCGCTTGAGAGGTATAGTTAATGGCTACAGTGTCAATTGAACTTATTCCCAGTGTGACGATAGGAGGTACTGCCAGCTATGCCAGGAGAAGTAGGGCAGTGGATGTGAAACATGCCAGCACAGCTAGCTGGAATTTAATAAAGAATGATATGTTATTTGAATATCAGACTGTTTTGTGCAGATGCTGATGTTGAAAATGTATCAATAGTGTGCCCTGTTGGAAAGAAAAGAAATGTACATGTGTTATTGTAACTGAATTAAACATATATGTTTTAACAGAGAATACTGGAAGAGAAGATGTTAATCACAATCCAGCTACAGCAAACATTGAAAAATAGTTGAACTTAAATGAGGCCATAAAGACTATTTCTGCCAGCTTTGGTTGCAGCCAGAGACAAAATGTCTGGGAAATCAACTATTTATTGTCTCTACCAGGGAGCTAATTGCTACTCTGGAAGGGTAAAGGTTTGAAATTGGTTTATGACTCCCAGGAGCTGCAGCAGATTTGAGAAAAGCTATATCTGTGTGTATGGTAACAAATAGGTACTAAAATCCTGGCAGCTTCTAGTGTTGGGGATAGTGTGGGAACCAGAACTCAGCTGACCTGATGTATGTAAGGTCATTCTGTACAGAAATAATGTTTTAACATTAGGTGAGACAGAAGTCTCTCAGTCAGACTGAGCAGTCTGTTTTGAAAACCTGACATAGAAGGGTCCCTCACCTACTTCATCTTACCTTGCTCTAGTAAGTGAAACAGGGAATAGTAACTCTTTAGTCAGGAAAATATAGTGAGATTTGTTAAGTATTGTTTTTCTGTAACTGTGTGAATCTATTCATCTGTGTTTTAATATTTCCTATGATTGAAACTCTGGTGTTTACTATAAATAGATATACAGTATTTTCATGTTCTTTTATTATTAAATATATTTAAACTTCTCATTGTGGCTGGTCCTTTTAGAAAATATTTACATTTTGCGAGTATTTGTATATATTTATTTGGTGATAACTATGGCCACTCCTGAAACCTTTGCTGTTTGGTCAACATTACCATTTGTACTAATTTCACTCAGTATAATTGAATACCCTTTTAAGAGCCTTATAGTAACTGACTGGCAGTAGTGAATCTACCTTATACTCTGGGCAAAGTTGGTAGAGTGGGTAATCTGGGCCAGCCTCTCACAGGTGTGTAGGAGTGTGAAAATTTAATCTCAAAGAGTGTGTGTGCTTCAGATACGTGGATCAGGGACAGAAAGCACTGATTTCACAGAGAGAGTGCTGGAGGACTTGGCTTGGATACACAGCTGAGGACTTAACTCTATAGCTGTGCCAGTAGGGAGTCTTATTGGGAACCTGGATGGAGACAATTAGAGAAACCCAGACCCCGGGCTGAGTGTGTTCCCTGTGTGCTCTTAAGGGAAAATTTGCTTGATGCAGAGAGGTCTTCATCTGGAAATACTGAGTGCATTCATTTGTATTCCAAGTGAACGTCCCTCTTCAGTGTCAGTGGTTAGGATTCATGCTCCTTGATTACTGGCCCAGAATGGGGACATCACACCCAGAATACACAATACTTACTACCTTAATATATATATATATATATATATATATATATATATATATATATATATATATATAGTTCCCTATCAGAAGCCTGAAACACTATAAGCTTGAAAATCAAAATCCTGAAACCAAAAGCCTGAAAACTCAAAATCCTGAAAACCCAAAATCCTGAAACTCAAAATCCTGAAAACACAAATAATGCTAATATGCCAATACAAAGACACTAATATCTACCGACTGACCTTGACCCTAACCCTAACCCTAAGGTCCGTCACTATCGCACACTCACCTGACCCGCGCCCTAACCCTAACTCACTTAAACTGCCCCTAACCCTAATTTTTGTCACTATTGCATACATACCTAACCTGCGCCCTAACCCTAACTCACTTAAACCACCCCTAACCTTAGCATAAAACCAACCGCACACTTACCTGAACCCAACGCATGACCTAACACCACAGGGCTAACAATAGCAAAGCCACAATGACGTCAGTATGTCTATTTTGTGTTTTCAGGATTTTGAGTTTCAGGATTTTGGGTTTTCAGGATTTTGAGTTTTCAGGCTTTTGGTTTCAGGATTTTGATTTTCAAGCTTATAGTGTTTCAGGCTTCTGATAGGGAACCATATATATATATATATATATATATATATATATATATATATATATATATATATATATATATATATATTCTGAGACAGTTCTAAAACAGTTTTGAGAGGGGCAAAGTAACATGTTTAGTTTTTAAATTTATGGCAAGTAAGGCCTTGCCATGACACAAACCATTCTACCAATTGCTTAAATCCTAGGTTTTTGGAAATACTGGAAATACCTACAATTTCAGGCAAGCAGCAAACAGTAAAGAAGGTCATGATAGCTCTTATTTTTTAACTTATCAAGGTACTGGAGCCAAAATAACATCCACTTACTGACGTGTTCCTTTTCTTACCTAGCAAGTCCTCCTATTCTTTGTCTGTCTACTCACTTTTCAGCTTTAATAGCTTTATAGTTGGTGGGGTGGGGGGACTTTGGATTTCCATCTTTGAGTCATCACCTCTTACCAAGTAACTATATTAGCCATAACAGGTATTGCTTATGGTTTAGCAGCTCCTGGTAATCTCCTAGAGAAAAAACAAAACAAAACTGTTCCCTTGTAACTGGAATATTCAACACTTAATTAATTAGATACACTCTAAAAATATGCAATACTTCATAGTCCCAGAAAAAGTGAACCATATATATAGTTACCTATCTACCCATCCTCAGACCGCCAGCAAGTTGAGCATGCTCCCAGGAACATTTTTGCTCTCTTGTTAGGGGTGTAAATATCCCTAAACAAACAATTCAATGAAAAATTCTGAATCTGTGAGAAGTGGTAGCATATCTCCAAAGCACACATATTGTAGTTCATCTTTACATGTATACAATTATAGCCCAAATCCTCCACCATAATACCTCTCAACTATCCAGATTTTTTGCAGAATGTCCAGACATTTGCCTCATACTTTTGGTCTGTTCCTCAAAGAATCGTGTTTTTTTTGGATAGTCATTGTGGATTGAAGTAATTGAATAATGACATACATTTGAGTTTCAGACTTCATATCCTTCAAAAATGCATGCTTACATAAAACTTGTTATTCTATCAAGTTATTAAGTTAATAAGAGCAATATTCAAAATCTGTCCCTATTTTTGGGCCTTTGCCCCCCCCCCCCATTACTTTTGGCTTTCTTGTTCTAATAGACTGAGGGGTATGTCAACCACAGAGCCTACATCTTTACCACCATTCTTAGGGTCATAGGTTCATAGGTTGGTACTAGGCTATCGTCCCTAGGGCCTGTACAAGCCTAGCCATAACAATTCCCTGGATATTTCTTCCCACAATATTTACTTCCCTGGACCACTGTCTAGCAAGGCGACTGACATGATCCCCGGGGTGAATTTCCTTTCTCCCATCCAATCGTCAAGGTTCCTTTTGAAGAAGGCCAAGGAGGCGCTCTGCTTGATATGTATGGGCAGTCTATTCCAGAGTATGGGAAGGCTCTGGGTCAGGAAACTATCCCTCCAGCATGTTTTGTTCATTGTGATGACAAGGTTTAGATCCCTGGAGCATGTGGCTCTGAGAGATTGGGATTTCTTTAAGTGGAGCATGTCCAACAGCTCAGGGTTTGACATGGCCTTGTATTTTATGCAGAGATCATCTCTGAGTAAACGATATGCCACAGAGTATAGCTGGAGTTTTTTTAGATGGTCAGCATAGGTCATCTGCTTTAGGCTTGTGATTCTTTTAGTGAGGTATTTCTGCAGCCTTTCCAGCTGTTGCAGATGTCTTCTGAGGTACATACCAAACGGGGCATTGTACTCTATAATGAGTCTAATGAGGGATGAGTACAGTGGAACAATGACCTCCTTTTTTCTGGATGAAAAGCCCTTAGTGATGAGGTGTGCCACATAGAAGGATTTCCTGACTGTTGTGGCAATGTGGTTATCGAAGGTGAGACCACTGTCCACCTGTGTCCCTAAGTCTGTCATCACACTTTCGGTGTTTAGTGTACTGCCACCTATGTGGTAATTCATGAGTACATGTTTTTTCCCAAAGGGGATAACTATACGTTTCTTGACATTAAGTTTGAGCCCATGGCTCTGGCACCAAGCATCTGTTTCTGTTAGGCCCTTTTGTAGAATATACATATCATTTGGGGATTCAATAATGGCTCCCAGTTTGCAGTCATCTGCAAACTTTGTTAGCCAGAGTCCCTTAGTGTTGGTCTGTACTTCAGAGAAGTAGATGCCAAATAAGAGCAGTCCTAGGATTGAACCCTGAGGTACTCCACTTGTCACTTGTCTGGAATTAGATTTGGAGTTGGCTACTTTTACAGTCTGGGTTCTGTCAGTAAGCCAGTTGGCAACCCATTGAGTGACATAGGGATTTATGCCCAGCTTAGTATGTTTATCTATGATTCCAGAGTGGGGGATGGTGTTGAAGGCCTTGGTGAGGTACAGATAGGCTGTGTGGACCGCCTTACCCTCATCCACAGCTCTGGAGACTGATTCGAAGAAGTCAATCAGGTTCAGGAGACAAGATCGGCCCTTCATGAACCCAAACTGGGTGGGGTCCAGTGTTTGAAGGTTGCCAGTGTCTTTGGTTATATATATATATCCTTGGGATCAGTATATTTAATGCCATTCTGTTGTAGTTCAGTGCAGATCTGAGCATTGCCATTTAGATTCTTGACATAACTATAGAATGCCTTGTGGTTGTTGTTGGAATCTTTGGCAATTTTATTTTCTTAACTAGCTTTGGAGGATTTTATGAGGGATCTCAGCTTCTTACTGAGGCTGGTAAGGGAGTTTTTTTGCATCCTGGGATTTTCCTCTTTTCTGCAACAGTTTCTTCCTTCTGTTGTATAGTTATTTATGGCAGGGGACCGCCAGATTGGCTTTCTTTTTTTGGAGGAGAGCATCTTGGTTCTATCTGGGATGGCACCATTCATGCACAAGTGGATGTGCTCATACAATGCCTTAGTGTAGGATTCAGCAGTCGAACTTTCAACTCCCGTCTGCATGGGTGTCATGAAGTTTGTCACTTCTGACTTGAGTAGCATGAAGTTGGCTTTGGAGAAGTTATTTACGGAGGTTCCCTTACTGGGGGGTGGGGGTGGGATGTGGATGTCAAGGGTGATTAGCTTATGGTCAGACCTGACCAATGAGGGGGTGACCACTATTGTGGAGCATCTATCTCCCATGTTGGTAATGACCAGGTCTAGGATACTGGAGCCCCTGGTGGAACAATGGATTAGTTGATCCAGGGCATTGGAATTTATGAATTCCAGGAACCATTGGGAAAAGGTGTTGGTACCCGAGTAGTTTTCCCAGTTAATGGCAGGGTAGTTGAAATCACCCAGTATTAGACTATCTGGTTGTATCTTAATATTTTCCAGTATGTTTAGAAAGGTGTAGTGAGAATCTTGGGGCATGGTGGGGGATCTATAGCAAGCTACAATTTGGATTGCAGTCTTACCTAGTATTAGTTGCACCTGAAGAATTTTAGATGCATTGTGTTGGGCAACTAGCCTGGAGGTGTGAATATCCTTGGTGAGTATGGACACTCCTCCACCTTTAGTGTTTTGGTCTTGGTTTGTTGGCCGAAAAGTGTGGTAAGAGTTGTAGCCTGGTATTGCAGGGGTGCTCTCTGGATCCTTGAACCAGATCTCAGTTACTGCACAGATATCGATGTTCTCCATTTTTAGGAGTGCCTCGAGAGAGTACATTTTGAGGTTTAGACATCTAGCATTGAGTAGCATTACCTTCAGATTTTGCATGCTTGTATATGTTACATTGGTAGTTTTGTCCTTTGAACCTTGCCTAGAAATGGCACTATAGTGGTGGCAAAAGCTTTAGCCATTAACCTGAATCCCAGAGTGACAGGTGCAGACCATCTTTGGCAAAGCATAGTGGTTTGTCGATCATGTCATCACAGGCAGACAGATACTATACCTTAAATGCCTTAGAAAGCACATCCTTCATACTTGTCCCTTTTCCCTGGTAATCTTATCCATACTATAAAATCAGAAGCTCCATCCACATTAAGGCTTTTTATTTTCTGAACAAAACATGATAATATTACCTTATTACAGGCCTAAGTTGGATTCTCTTTTGCAGATCTTCTCACCCAGTGATGTTTCCTTCACTTACTAGTTGATTCCAAGATCTAACCCTTACAGTCAGGCACTTCTAACACTAAAGCATAGATTTTTCCTTATAGTCTTTTCTTGTTCCCCAATTGTGAGAATCTCCATGAGCCATCACTTTAATGGTTCATTGGTAAACAGCTGATACAGCTGCTTTTTTATCTTGTTTAGCACTGTTGGGCCCATCTGCCTACCTTTACTCTCCCCTTAGGACTTCCAGTATATCTACAGCCCTTTGCAAGGAGAATCTCTGTCACCCACCCCCCCTCTCTCTCTCTCTTTCTCACCCCAGTTTCTTCCACTCATCCTAGTAAGTTATACCTGACCACCTCATAAACACTGAAAACTGACATGCCCACAGGTACTTTTTATACCAGGAATCCCCAGCCCCCACAGCCCCCAACCCAAATAATGTTGGGATTACAATACTTATCCAGGCTAAACTAGCTCTTCCTTCTTCCCAAAAAATGTAGATGGCTCCCTATAGAAATGTTGGCACTCATAATGTCTAGTGCCAAAAAGCCAAAAAAAAAAAAAAAAACAGGAAAAGAGTGAATCTCAGATATCACCCTTCTCCTTTAAATGTCTTTTTTGTGTGGGGGGGGGGAGTCCCCACACTCCAGAACTTATATAAACCAACTCTCAAGATCACCATACCTGAGAAATGGCCATCTCAGACTTAGTATATGTAAGTCCGTTTTTCAGCCGTTCATTCTCCATGATTCAGGACTCACTCTAGTGGGTCCCAGTATTTTATATGGTTACCAATTTGATTTTTGAGATTTCTCCTGGTTTAGATGTTTTAATAATCCTCCAGTGGAAGCCACTAAAATGCTTGCCCAAGATAAATAAATTGTGGAAGGATGAAATGTTGTAGGACGTGCACCCATTGGTCTATATCTAACACTGTTGCTTTCCGTCTCTCAAACATTTCCTTAATTTTTCATTTAGAACTCCCTCATAAACACTTTTTACCTAAGTGGCAAAGCTATAACCTGGAAACTAGTTTTAAATATATTAAATTATTGATTGAATATTTTAAACCAATGGAAGAAGAAGCTGCTCGTTTTATAGAAAATAAACAAGTTGAGTTGAAGATACTGCCTTATCGGAAACGTTCCTTATAAAATTAGAAAGCTTGCAACATGCTCTTACAGCTTATGATGATAAGCTGAAATTAATTAAAACTAAGAAGTTGGTCAGGGACTTTAGAGATTTTAGACAGCAAAATATTTTTGAATAGCCATGCACAATGTCTGATAAAGAGCAAAAAAGAAATTACAATTTTCCTGTAATTGAAGAAGGAGCGGCAGATCATTTCAAACATAAATGGCCTGATAATATAGCTGTCAATAATAATAAAGACAAGATATTGTAAATGTAGAAGCTAGAATTGATGTATTAGATAGGGTCAGAGTTTCAAAATCTAATATTAGTTCTATTGGCCCTATGAACACCCAAGAAGATGCCCAATTACTCACATCATTGCAGAATGTTACATGGACATGCTCCAAGGAAACGGCAGTACATCTGCCGTTTTTTTTTCGGAACTCCCTACGGTGCTGAAGCAGAGATACTCACACAGGAAACATCGCTCGCTGAGCTGAGACAAGAAGAAGAGAAAAATGTCATCTTAAATCTATTGCGACACGATCTTATACATAATAGAGATGATATGATGGTAGTGAATTTATCCCCATATTCTCTGACTAATGCAGAAGAAAATCTTTTTAATAAAGGTTTAACCTTTATTTCTTCACTACAATCAAGACTGAGAGAATTTATTCTTAATATGAAGTGTTTTGCAAGAAATCTGACACCAAAGAATATGTTTAAAGATGGCAACAGAGCACAAATTGACTCAGCAATAGCAGTGTTCAAAAAACATAGTCTTTTGATTCCACCTACACTCCCTGTTATAGAGACCTTTGTTAAAGTGTGTGAAGATGAAGCCACTAAACTAAGGAATAATAGATGTACAGGGAATGGACAACAATTCTATAACCTAACCCATGATGAGCATCAGGCTTTGAAGAAGTTAATGAATAATGATTCTTTAATCCTTAGACCAGCAGATAAAGGAGGAGTCCTGGTAGTGTTAGATAAAACGTGGTATGTTGATAGAATGACAAGACTATTGGAAGATGTGACCACATATCAACGGTACAGAGATTTGAATTGGATAAGATTATTAGGAAGGTGAATATGGAACTGCAAGATCTTATGCTGACAAGGGTCATCAGGCAAAACCTATTTAAGTGTTTTGTGGTTGATTCTCCTATTATTCCTGCCATTCAAGGGTTACCAAAAATCCATAAAGATCCTGTTAACCCACCCATGAGTCCAATAGTTTCAGGTAATGGGTGGGTTACAGAACCTATTTCCATCTATGTAGAACATCAGTTGATAAGAGGATTGATCAGAGCCAACACTGTATTGAGGGATACAGAAGACTTTCTTTTGAATTTATCTATGTTTAATAAGAATACATCAGATTTGGGAAGAACACCCATGGTCACCATGGACATTAGAAGTTCGTTTACAGTTATCCCTAATGATTATGGGATAGAGAACTTGCAAAGATTCCTAACATCAGATGATTCCTATGAGAGACAACAAGTGGCACAGATTCGTATACTGTTAGACATTATATTGGAGAACAATGTGTTAACATACAGTAATAAATATTATCTACAAAAATGGGGTGTTGCCATGGATACCCCATGTGTAAATTCATACTCCAATATAGTACTGGCACAATGGGAGAAAGAATTTGTATTTAGTGATCAAAACAGATGGTGCGAACAACTTATATTACATAAACGGTTTGTGGATGACATTTTTTTTCTTATGGCAAGGTGATATTTTGCATATGAATGCCTTTGTTGAGTATTTGAGGTCTACCACAGATTTCTTAGATTTTGAAGTTCATTCTGCTCTAGGGAAGATTGATTTACTTGATGTGACTATTTTAAAAGATGAGAGAGGAAATATAGATATGATGATGTATCATAAGTCATACTGGTGTAATCATTTATTGCATAGTGATAGTATGCACCCACACCATGTTTTCCCACAGGTTATTAAAAATCAATGTTTGAGAGGCTCAAGGCTGATTACTAAAAAAGAACACCAAGAGACTGAAAATGGTCAAGTGAAAGAACTTTTATATCAGAGAGGCTATAAATTAAAGGAAATAGACCAAGGTAAAATGGTAGTTGACTCAATGAGTCCAGTGAGAAGGAAACCTTATTTTCCTTTGTGACCAAGGGAGCATAAAAATGCTAGAAAATACACTGTGGATAATATGAGATGTACTATTACTTATACTCAAGATGTCCAACAGATCTATAAAATAATAAAAGAAAATTGGAAAATACTAACAGCGGATGCATCTTTAAGGAGAACAGTAGGACAGGCTACCAGATTTTCCTTTAAGAATAAGTTGAATTTGAAGAAGCTTCTATGCAGTGGAAGACATATGGGAAATAAATCTCTCACTACAAAGAAAGGCACTTGTAGATGTGGTAAATGTAAAGCCTATTTATGTATTAATACTACCAATAGTTTTTTTTACATCCAACAACTAAGAGAATATATCAACTAAATACATATGCTGATTGTATCACAAAATTGTAATTTATGTTGCTATATGTGAATGCTGTCAAAGTTTTTACATTGGCCAGACCAACTGCCCATTTAAAACTAGGATTATTAAGCATATGAATGAAATTAAACATAAATCACCTACAAATACGCTATCCCAACACATTATGCTTTTTTCAGGACATACATTTTCCTTTATGGTCTTAGAATGTGTTGCAGATGGACCAAGGAGAAATGATCCATTTATTACTACTGAATATAAAAAGTTATTATGGATCGCAGACTTAAGAGTGGATGTTGAACCAGGTCTCAGTGGCATCCTTTCCCTTAAACCGGCCTGGAAGAGGTGTCGGCTTAGAAAAACAATTTGATTGTGCAAGCCTCCATATAAAGAACCAATTACTGCTGATTGATTTCAGGATCTGAAGAAGGGTATTCCAAAAGCGCTTATCAGTTTTATTGATTTTTAAAGTGTTTTTATTTTGTTGAATCAACCTTACCGTCTTGTGGATTTTAACTTTTTCTATGTGCGTTTGAGTTTTTTGAGCTTTTTCCATTCTACTTGGTTTGATTTGTTCATGTTGTACTGTCAAAGGAAAAAACTTCAAAGACCAATACATGTAAGGTTCAGTTAAGGTATATTTATTTACTTGCCGCAAGGAGACAAAAACATGCGAATACAAGGATTTCTCTAACTACTAACAGGAAATATGCTCATTCTTATACTATTTTACAAGACATAACCTTCTATGGCTGACGTAATCAAACACAACTTTCAGTATTGTTCTACAGCAGATGTTACTCAGATTTTCTGCTGACATGACTAGATTTGTGAGACACTTTTGAGAAAAACAACCTGGCCTTGGTGGGCACTAATTCATTTACAAGCTTCCATTGTACACTGTTTCATTTCAAGGTACTCTTCTAATTCAGATACAAGCAAATGCTGATTGCAGTTCATATTTTCAAACAGGCTTTGTCCTAATTATCTATGGCTTCTACAGCTGTGTATTTTTTCACAGCACAAACAGAACTTCTTGTCTAAGCTTCATACAAGTAGTATTGTTCTATTCATTATTTTCCTAACATAAGCAGGAATCATCTGCTTCTCAGTAAATTTCCAAGGCACAAGCAAGATTTTAGCTAACAATACAATGTCAGAAAGCATCTGCAGTTTGTACAGATTTATGCAGTATGAAATAGAATAAATGTGTTAACCCTTTTCAAGCTCTAAATGCACTAAGCATATTACTAATACACACATTAATACATATTTTTCTGACATTTCCCCCCTTTTAATACTTTTATTCTACTTTCAAAATAAGCATAAACAGTTTGTTTTCTTCTCTTAACCTCTTCCACTCAGGATTTGCAGTTAAGAGAGTCATTCAGTTTAAACTTATGAAAGCATTTTCAATTTTTTAACAGTTCTTCAAACTCAGTACTTTGATATAAGGTTTCAGAAACTGATATGTCTATAAGGTTTTTTATCAGTCTTTTCATGCAGGGGATGCCACAACAAACACATACTCCCAGTAGGAGCATTCCTACACAAATGGCAATCAGGATGTTCATTAGGATGGTACCCCACCCCCCAAACCATTTCTGGAAAAAGTCCGTCAGTGGTTTTGGGCCTGGTTTGGTCATGGCCGACACTTTCTGAATTACTTCAAGATGATTGTCTATCTCATGTTTATGGTCAGGAATATACGAATAGCATTCTTCTTGGATTAAAGTGCAAGTACCACCTCTCGCCGCTAGGGTGAAGTCGAGAGCCATGCAGTTTTAAAGCACTACAGTTCTCATAGCATTCAGTTCATCAGTCACCAATTCGAGAGCGGAAAAAGTTGCATTACTCATTACTTTGAGAAGTTTCGACAGTTTTCTCAGCTCCCAGATCGATTTCACTGCTCCATACGCCGGTGATATGCCTGCCCACGATATAACACTATCACGCAAGTCCATATGTGTCAGCCTATGGAATAATGGTCTTTCCAACGTGCATCGATTTGTCCCACTGGATTTACAGGTTTCTTGATGACCTCTCAGACATTTCGAATTTTTCCTCGAGGCAAAACTGCAGTGTGTTATATGGCTGGAACCAGGTAACCCAAAACACAACTGCCGGACCAATTCTCAGGTAACCATTTGTATGCCTTTCTGCCACACACAAAGTAACAGTCCTCTACTTTAGTAGTAACCTTGCTATGAATATACACTCGCCCTGCATGAAACATTTTTCTATCTATTACAGACAGTTGTTTATAA
The DNA here is from genome assembly GCF_019279795.1 of Protopterus annectens. Lineage (NCBI taxonomy): Eukaryota > Metazoa > Chordata > Ceratodontiformes > Protopteridae > Protopterus > Protopterus annectens. The sequence continues at coordinate 624,756,757 of NC_056736.1, forward strand.
AGAACATAATTATGTTTTACTTCATCAAGTGTTTTATGCATCAATCCAAGAAATGAATCAAAGTTTGTATTACAATAAAGATCTACATTGTTACCTTTAGTGTAACATTTATAAGGAACAGTCACATTGCAATTGCTCCAACCCACCTGAACAGTATCATTTTTATAAAAACACACAGTTCCCTTTTGTGGAACAGACACGTGTAATGTTATTTTATTTTGTGATGTAATGATTGAGGTATCATAAATCAAGTTCTCCCAGGTCTCATTGACCCCTAGGGGGACTGTAGTCATTAATAACCCCCCGTATGCTGTCCGCAAAGCTGTGCAAATCCAGCAATTCGAAACATTGAAAGTCTCAGCATACACATATTTAATTGCCTGATAAGTGTTAAAGTTTGGATGCCAGTCGATGAGTAACGCTTCACGTTTATTCAGTTCAGTCTGTGTGGCTGGGAAAAGGAAAGGCCACAACAAAAAGATTATTGTCACTAGTACAGTTAACAGGATGATTATGCAATACTTCTGAGGAAAGGGTTGTTCTGCATTCCTGTTTCTTCTGGACTCTATCATTTTTACTGTTGGCATGTGACAAGATTTTTGTCCAGTTCAAAGTTCTTTACTAATTTACAGTGCATCAGGTGGATTCAGGAGGTGCGCTCTGCTATCTTGACTGCAGTGGGTGTCGACAGAAGCACTTGATATGGACCTTCCCACTTTGGTGATGCCCAATTCTTTCTCTTTACTGTCTTCACCCAGACCCAAGTTCCGGGGACACTGCCACTTCTGACGGTCTGGTTCGTTCTTTATCTGAAACAGAATTTGACTGCAACAAATGTTTAGAATTTAACAAGTTTCGCATGTACTCAGCTAGTGTACTGTCAGCTTCCTGATCTGTGGGCATGAGAGATTTCCACTGAGGTATATAATAAGCCCTTCCAAATAATTTTTCAAAAGGAGTCAATCCTTTTGCATCCGGAACAGTTCTCATGCTCAACAGTGCCAGGGATAGACAGTGAACCTAATTTCTCTGCGTTTCTACTATTAACTTCCTTAACTTATTCTTTAAAATCCCATTATGCCTCTCTACTAGCCCTGCAGATTGTGGGTGATACGCACAATGATTTTTTAAAGAAATACCAAAATGTCTACTTAACTGTTGTATGGTCTGGTTTACGAAGTGTGCGCTGTTGTCACTGTAGATCCTTTCTGGAATGCTGAATCTAGGGATGATTTCTTTAACAAGGACTTTGGCCACAGTTGCTGCGTCTGGATTTTTAGTCAGAAAGGCTTCCACCCATCTGGAAAACATATCTACAATGACAAGACAATACTTCTTATTTTCACATTTATTCAACTCTATGAAATCCATACAGATAGTATGAAATGGATATGGTGGTGTAGGGAAACTCCCTTGCTTGGGCTTTAACGCCCCTTGTGCATGATGTTTATTACAAACATGGCACATCGAACAGAATTTTTTAGTATAATTTAATATGTCGTGAACACTTGGTTCACCAGCTGTACCATCCCCCCTGTTGAGACATGGCACTGCCCATGGCTCAACAAAGCTGCATATTTAAACAAATTAGATGGCAATATCGGTTTCCCTTCTTTAGAGATGTACAGCCCCTTTTCAAGAATTGCTCCTCGTTTTACCCATCTTTGTTTTTCAACTTGCGTAGTAAGTGTCTGCATTGTCTTTAACATTTCTAAGTCTAAAATTTCAGAGGGTTGTAATTCCTCATTTAAAAGAAATACTTCTGAAGCTGCCTGCTTTGCAGCTGTATAAGCTCTCACATTACCTTTTGAAATCCTGTCCTGTTGCTTGGTATGAGCTGTGCATTTACAAATAGCTACTTTCTGAGGTAACTGAATCGATTTTAAAAGATCTAAAATAAACTGTGCATGATTAATTGGTTTGCCAGTTGATGATATCAATCCTCGATTTTTCCACTGTTGCGCAAAAACATGTACAGTAGAAAAAGCATACTGGCTGTCAGTAAAAATGTTTACACATTTACCCTTTGCTAAGGTACATGCCCATGTCAAAGCAATCAATTTTGCTGCCTGTGCAGATAAATTGTGTGGTAAAGAGTTCGCTTTTATAATCTCAATATTAGAAAGTACTGCATATCCTACTAGGTTCTGTCCTGCAGGACCCCTTTTACATGAGCCATTTACGTAGTATGTCACCTCGGCATCATCCAAGGGAACATCCGTAAGGTCTTTTCTAGGCAGTGCCTTTTGCTCAATCACCTGCAGGCAGCTATGTGGTGTGCCATCCACAGGGGTTGGGAGCAAGGTAGAAGGGTTTAAAGTCATACATTGTTCAATTGTCATATGAGGTTGGCTCAACAATATAGTCATACAGGAAAGATGCCTAGCAGGGGAAAGATATGTTACCTTCTCTTGCAGTAAAATAATCACGACTGCATGAGGCACTCTCAATGTGAGAGGGTGGAACAAGACTACTGAGGCCGAAGCCTGTACTGCCATTGCAGCTGCAACTACTGCTTGTACACAGTGAGGTAAAGACCGTGCCACTGTGTCCAGTTGTGATGAATAATAAGCAATAGGGCGTTGCTTATCCCCATGCTGCTGTGTTAACACTGATGTCATATAATCTTGCTTACAATCTACAGTTTGGAAAAAACGTTTATGATAGTTTGGTAATCCCAAAACTAATGAGGACGCTATTAACTGTTTCAGTTTGCAGAAAGCAGATTTTGCTTCTGGTGTCCATTGTAACAAATCTTGTGCTGCCATAGGCTTTTTATAAATCAGGTTAGTCAACGGTGTAGATTCCAAGGCATAGTTTGGAATCCAATTCTGACAAAAATTAGTTGTACCCAGGAAGGACATCATTTCCTTCTTGGTAGTGGGGTTTTGGTGCTTGCAAAATCGCTACTTTTCTGTCCTCATCTAATGTCCTACCTCCCTTGGATATTACATATCCTAGGTATTTAACTTGTTTTTTCCAAAGCTGCAGTTTATTTTTGTTTACTTTATGTCCTTCAGTGGCTAAAAATTGTAATAGCGCTATGGTATCTTCTTTACAATCTTGCTGGGTGGGGGAAGCCAGCAGGATATCATCAACATAAAGCAAAATTTGGCTACCTCTTGGTGGGGTAAATCCCACCAAGTTGCTTGCCATTTCTTGTGAGAATATTGTTGGACTTTCACAATACCCCTGTGGTAGTTGTGTATATGTATACCTTTTCCCCTGAAATGTGAATGCAAACCAATACTGGTTGTCAGGGTGTATCGGTATTGAGAAGAATGCATTGCTGATATTTACCACAGAAAAATATTTCTGTTGAGGTTTTAAATCATTCAACAGGGTGTGTGGGTCTGGCACCATAGGTGCCCTTGGTATTACTGCATCATTTACAGCTTGTAAATCTTGGACCATACGCCACTTTCCATTCACTTTCTTAACAGGAAATAAGGGTGTGTTACATAGTGAATTAGGAGATTCCACCAGCACCCCTTCCTTAAGTAAAGCTGCTATAATAGGTTTGATTCCTATCTCTGCATCTTTTCTCAAGGGATACTGTCTCTTTTGTGGTCTAAATGCTGACTTTGGCGTTATAGTAACTGGTCCCGCTGTACGAATAAGTCCTACATCTGATTTTCCTGTTGACCAGAGAGTTTCTGGTATATTCTGTAAGGCATTCTCTTCCTCCTTCAATAGGAGTGCTAATCACTGTCCTTGCTAGACTACAAGTGTACAGCTGGGCGGGTCTGAGTTATCCAATTCAGCTTCTGCATTTCTATTCCCTGCTCTGATAGTTTTAACTCTGTCTGTTTTTCCCATCTCTTAACTTTTTCTCCTAAGTCTACCCATTTTACATTCTTGTCCTTAGTTAAGCTAACGTGTGGTAATCAATTAGATTTATAGAGTGCAAAGAACTCCTGGGGCAATGAACAGCTGGCTACACTGTTCTCTTCTGTGCCCCAGTACAGATTACGTAATATCAATCTGTTTGCACAATTTCTAAACAATTCTTGCTCATATTCCTTATTAGGTCCTGGTGTGTTACAATAATACAGAGTACAGTGCAACAAATTCTGTTTATCAATGTCAAGGGAGGGGAACTTGCTGATGGCTACTTTCATCAACTCTTTGGTCACTGCCCCTGGACCAGTCATAACCAAGTCCTGACTGTACCAATAAAACATTTTGCCCTCCGTTTGCACTGCAAAGGTATCAATTTGTCACTGTGCTTCCATACCCTGCATAGTCGGAACTACTGCTATACCAAATAGCTGCATAAGGTCTCTGCCCAAAAGGTTTACTGGGCATTTTGCAGAAACAACAATTTTGCTTTTCCTGGTCAATCCTGAAACATGATCAGTTATTACAATATTATGGGAGAGGGGCTCCCGATACAGCTGTCCATTAGCTGCTTTCACTAATATGTAATCAGGTGACTCTGAGTGTTCTGGCAGTTTGGAGGGATGTATTAGGGTCCGTGATGCCCCTGAGTCACACAAGAATCTGACTTCCCTCCCTTCTACCAGGAGTGTAACATTTGGTTTCATATCTGCAAAATAGAGCTCTAAGCTCAATAAAGCCAAATCTAATATTTCATTTTTTTCACTATCCATGACTTCCTGCACTTCCTCTATTTTTTCTGTCACATTCTCTACTCCCTCTGTCACATTCTCATTTGTCCCTTCTCTGCTATCCCCTTCTAGTTATTCCTGACTATCATATAGTCAGTCCTCACCCTCCTTATCTTCCGTGGTTGCTTTCTTGTTTTTCTTGCAATCCCTTGCCAAGTATCCCTTTTTACCACATTTAAAACATTCACCCCTTTTCTTTCGCCCTTCAAAGTCCTCTGATCGCTGATCAGATTGTTTGTTTCCCTGGGCATTTTTCTTGCCCTTTTTCCCGGACTGTACTACATAAACTTCTGCTCCATCTTTTACAGAAAATAATTGGGCTTTCTTTTTCTTTTTGCTATTAAAATACCTTTCGACATGCCTAGCTTATTCAAGTAATGACTGTAACCTGCTTGTACGATGATCTACCATGTGCTTTGTAATAAAGCCGCTTATGGGTGCAATACTGCCTTTCAAAAATGAATTCTTTAACTGCTGCTCATATGGGGAATCGTGTGTCTGATCTTCAGGAACCTGCATTCCACAATGGTTATTAAAACATTTTAATAGTCTGGCATAATATCTGTCAATAGCTTTACTTTCCTGTTGGATGCATTGATTAATGCAAGTCCAGTCTGCCCTAGGCTTCCATTTTTCAGAGATTTGGTCTGTAAGACCTTTCACTCTGTTGTCTAATTCTGCGCTGCTATGTGGGAGGGGCCTGAGTGCAGCGTTACGGGAATTCCACTTGCCACTAATCATGTGCCAATCTGGTCCCACAATTTGTCTGACTACTTTTTCTACCTCTTCTCCATTTAAATTATAACTTAGCCTCATTCCTTGCAAATCTTCTAAGAACTTTCTAAAATTAACTTTTGGATGAGGAATTCCCTCAGTGGCTTTCCGGATGTCTTCCGGAGTCCAGGGTCTATACACTAGAATAGTTGGGTCCTGACCTTCTTGCCCTGCCTGAGGATTAGGCACTTCTATAAGTGGGCATATTTCTTCTTCACTCATAAATCGTGAATTTCTACCCATTTGATATAACTCAATGTCCCCTTTTGAGTTTCCTGCCCGTGTTCGAGACCTGGTTTCAACAGGATCTCTAATAAACGGTTTCACTTTTGTAGTGTCTCTACTTACAGTGACAGCTGGGTATTGCAGGGGTGGACTAACTTGTTCACTTGCCTCATATTCCGGTAAGGGAGGTGGAGGGGCTGATGCTATTACTAAGTTATTGTCCTCCTTATCTAAAAACATTGCTTTTGAATTATTACTTTTTTGTTCCCTTCGGTTTACTTCCTCAATCCGCGTATGTGCCTGAGGAATTCCTAATTGACATTGCTTTTTTACCCGACCTCTAGAATTGGTTTTAAGCTGTTTGACAAGTTTGACAAGCGAGGATTTTTCTAATTTACCATCAAATTCATACTTATTAACCCATTTTGAGTAGTATTTAATATTATCAGCACGCTGTGACTGCATGTATTTTGCGTCTTCGGTTAACGGCGGATTTTGGGATTTTTTTGTAGTTATTACCCATTTTGTTCTACCCTTTTAATCATTACGTAACTCCTTATTTTTAACATGGTACCATGGATTTTGTTATAGTCTCTTCAGAATGACTGCCTACCTGCTCTGTTTCCCTGATCTATGACAAGACAGTAATCTTTTTGTCCCTGACTTGTATAAACAAAGTCTTAACAAAATAAATACAAATCTAGTCCCTGATCTGAAACAGAAAAAAAAGGTAGATTTACATTACCTGAGCCTTCGTGACTGATCACCTGGTTCGAGTAAACCTGTCCTTCAGTCGCAGATCAGAAAGTGGCTAGGCCTCTTTTGTACGACAATTCAGTTGGAGGGCTTTTCAACTAAGAAGAACCGGTGTGGTTTCTTCCCCGTATGGTTTCAAGCCACCTGGCCTGTCTGATCTGAGGCGAAGTGAGGATTTCTGGTCTGAAGGACCAATCTGTCAAAGGAAAAAACTTCAAAGACCAATACATGTAAGGTTCGGTTAAGGTATATTTATTTAAGTGCTGCAAGGAGACAAAAACATGCAAATACAAGGATTTGTCTAACTACTAACAGGAGGTATGCTCATTCTTATACTATTTTACAAGACATGGCCTTCTATGGCTGACGTAATCAAACACAACTTTCAGTATTGTTCTACAGCAGATGTTACTCAGATTTTCTGCTGACATGACTAGATTTGTGAGAAACTTTTGAGAAAAACAACCTGGCCTTGGTGGGCACTAATTCGTTTACAAGCTTCCATTGTACAGTGTTACATTTCAAGGTACTCTTCTAATTCAGATACAAGCAAATGCTGATTGCAGTTCATATTTTCAAACAGGCTTTGTCCTAATTAGCTATGGCTTCTACATCTGTGTATTTTCTCACAGCACAAACGGAACTTCTTGTCTAAGTTTCATACAAGTAGTATTGTTCTAGTCATTATTTTCCTAACATAAGCACGAATCATCTGCTTCTCAGTAAATTTCCAAGGCACAAGCAAGATTTTAGCTAACAATACAAGGTCAGAAAGCATCTGCAGTTTGTACAGATTTATGCAGTATGAAATAGAATAAATGTGTTAACCCTTTTCAAGCTCTAAATGCACTAAGCATATTACTAATACACATATTAATACATATTTTTCTGACATTTACAAACAGGGCATGTCTGCAAAAGAACTTGACCATTTGGGCACAGGAGAATAACATGCTGATAAATACATCAAAACTAAGCATATGAGATTTGGGAGACATACAATGAAAGGTGAATATCTAATACAACACACAGTGATTGAAACTTTAACTTCATTTAAGGACCTGTGTATTTGGGTAGATCCAGCTTTGAATTTTTCTAATCATATCAACCAATTGGTAAACATTAGTTATAGAACTATAGGTTGTATGAAATGATTTATAAAGTCTAGGACCTCAGAAATGATGAAGTCATTGTTTGTTAGTTACAGTAGACCGAAACATGAGTATGGAATAAAAATATGGAAATCTTGGGAGTTCCAAGATGGCTGCACACTGAGTAACAGCTCGTTTCTCGTTCTCCCAGTGTGAAAACAGAAACTCAGCAGAGAAGGCCAGTACACTTGTGTTTATGGGTGAATTTTAGTAACTGGCTAGTAAGTACACTGCCTGGATGCCAGAAATAAAGAAATACAGAAGACCTGAAAAAATCAGCTACAAAAAGTGAGGAAGAAACACTGACTTGGGAGAGTTTTGCAGCTGTTCAGCAAAAAGTAATGCAAACTTCAGACATGACCTCCAGTAACCTACAGGATGATAGAAGACAACTGCATACAAACCTGGTTAAAATAAACAAAACACTGACAGAGTATATCAACACAAACAACAAAAGACTGGAACAAATGGAAGAAGCTTTAAACAGAGCTGCAAAAATCAGAGGTCAAAATGAAGAAAAGGCTGGCTGAATATGAGACTGCTCAGGAAGAGATGTTTCAGAAATACTAGAATTAGAGGATACAGCATATGGGGAAAACTTGAAATTTTCAGGTATACCAGAGAAGCTGGAAGGAACAGACTGCATTAAATTTATGAAAATACAAATAAGCAGCTGGACTGGTATTCTACAGCAGGACTTAGTTGAACGGGCACATCGTGTGTATGCTCCAAATCTAGCTACAAGAAAGAAGCCTAGACCTTTAATAGTAAAGATGCAATACTACCAGCAGAAAGAGTTGATTTTGTGAAAACTGTGACAGAAGGACAGAATACTAAAAGCGGGAGACAGCAGAATGCTTGTGGAGAATGAATACTCACTGTACACCAGGCAAAAGAGAAGTAAATTCATTCCTCTCTTCAGAGAATGTCAAGACACAGGTATGAGATTCAAACTGCTGTATCCAGCTGTCTTCAAGGTATTCTTCCCTGAAGGGACAAAATAATTTTTTGATGAAGTGCATGCTAAGGAGGAAATACAAAAGTTTGTCCAGCAAAAACTGAGCTGTGAAACAGAAGATGTGGCTTCTTTGTTCCTCTGGTAATAAAGATCACAGAGAGACTGTACCTGTGAAACCTTTTCCAGTATTTCAATGGAAAATGTTGGAGAGAAGAAAAGGGGCACAAGAGTTGACTAGAAGAATCGAGAGTAAGTTGTAAATGAAGCAGATACAGGATTTGGGTGATGGAGAAGAACAGCAACCATATCAGTAACTTAATGTGGAATTATAATGCAGTAATTCTATTTGTGAAATATGACAGCACACGAAAATCTGGAAATATTGGACTTCTTCAAAATGTGTTTGCTGAGTGGGGAACTCTAAAGTATATGCCCTACTTCATGTCATTAATGTTCGGCAAAATACTTTTTGGAGGGGAAGAGAGGCAAGAACGCTAACTGTAAGTGAAGAAAAACAATTTTTTTCTTAATAGTCCTGTATCTTTGTTGCATGGTTTTCTTTGCATGCTATTTTCGGGTGTAATGGGGATTGTAAACAGGTGTTTTTCTCCCCTCTTCTCTTTTTCTTCTTGTGCAGTTTTAAGAAAAATAGGCAATGTTTGTTTGTTTGTGTCTTTCGGCTTTTCCCGGTTAGGGGTCGCCACAGCGGAACTCCGGTCCGCTAATGATTGGTAGTGGATTTTTACGTACCAGGTTACCAGCCCTGATTCACAACCTTCAATGAAGGCACGCCACATTCACGTATGCCAATGTAATGATTAAAAAAAAGGAAAAAGGGAGCCTGATTAAGTGGGCATAACAGAGTTCAAATTAATGTGCTTTTTTCATTCTTGCATGGGAAATTACTGATTAAGGACTTTTAAGACAGGGAGTAAGTAAATGAAAAAGAATATTGAGTATTATAAGGCTTTTTTGTCTAGCACTTGCAAATATGTATACTAAATAGCATTTCTACAGCTGGTCTTCATGCCTCCATGTTGACAATCTGATAAAGAGAAACTGGAGGCAGTCTGGTGAAGAAGGATTGGCTGAGGGAAAAGAACATAGAAAATGGCTAGGTCATAATCCACTGAAAACAATCATGATTTTCCAAGGTGTGACAGCTTTAAAGATAATAAAAAAAAAACAGTTAGACTTGAAGTAAAGTTCTCTCATTTTTTAAAATGCAGTGGGGATAACATGTGCTTTCATTTTTTTCTTGTTCACCTTTCTCTCTTTTTCTTTGTTCAGTTTTGAGAAATGTAGGCACTTGTGCAGTTTTAAGAAAAATAGGCAATGTAATGATTAAAAAATAGAAAAAAAGGGAGCCTGATTAAGGGGACATAGAGTTCAAATTAATATGCTTTTTTCATTATTGCATGGGAAATGACTAATTAAGGACATTTTTTTTTAATGGAATAAATGAGGAGGGGAGTAGATGAGGGGAGAGAAGAAGGGTCTGGTTAAGAGAGTACGGCAAAAGAAAAATCAGTGTGCTTTTTCCCATGCTTGCATAGGCAAATGACTGGGTAAAAACCCTAGGCATTATCCAGTAACAAGTTTATTACAAAGCATGTAAATGAAAAAGGATATTGAATATTGTAAGACATTTTTCTGATAAATAAGGTACCTTTGGCAATTTTGTGTCTGGTTTACATGCCACTAGAAGACAATTTGATAAAGATAAATGGCTTGGAGAAAGTATTTACTGAAAACATTCAAGTGTTTTCTCAACTGTGAGAGTTACAAAGATATGCAAAAGCAAATAGCACTTACTAACAGCACAGGTTGGGCTATGTATTTTAGCATGACTAACCTTTTTTTTGGTTAACTTCAACCTGTCTGCTTAGAGTTTATGTTCTTATTAGGAAGCAAAAACTTCAATATTTGAAGATGTACATAGTTTTGTGTGTTATTGTTAAGTTCATAGGTTTTAGGATTTTTTGGGGGGGGGGGGGGTTGTTTATGTAAGATGTAACATAGGCGCAAATGGATATGACATGAAACAACTGTATAAAAGTCCAACCTGCCGAACAGTATATAAAGGTAACATAAAAGTTGGAACTAGACATTTAGCAAAACAGCAGTTATATATAAAAGGAAGTAATAATAACTATATAAGAAAATGATGCTTTCTGTAATGTCTTTCGGTCTGAATGGTCTTACAGATAAATATAAAAAAAAAAGAGTAGTGAATTATATTAAACATGTAGAGTGCAAATAGCTATGCTACAGTAGACACACCTGGAAAGAACTAAACATGTGAATTTGATAAAGAAAGGTTTGCAGGATGGTTATTCAGCAGAATATATGAGGCACAGGGAAAAATAAGTACTTATATTAATTGCAAGAGGAGCTCCAATACTGATAGAAGAGGAAACAAAAGATAATAATGGAAGATACGTAGTACTAAGGGGCTACTAGCTAGGGAGGAGGATTACACTGGCATGCATTTATAGCCCCCTATAACTGCTATAATGGAGCTTAAGAAAATGCTGGGATAAATAATCAGCTTTCAGCAAGGAATATTACTTATAGGTGGAGACTGGAATTTGGTTTGCAACAATGAAGATGTGTCTGGGCAGCCTAGAAGGGAAAATATAACAAAGGAGGGTAGATTTTTGAAGAAATTTATGAAAATGTTTGGCATGGAAGATGTAAGTTCAGTACTAGGAGTTTGCAGTGAATTTACATATTACTCACTAAGATACAAAAACTGGGATAGGCTATATAGATTCTATATCTCACAGGAACATGTGCATTTAATTGAAGGTCGTGAAACACACCCAATAACTATTTCAGCTCCTGCACCAATGATAACTAAAATAAATATGCATGGTAATGAAATAAAAATGAGACACTGGCACTTTCCCACCTATCGGTTGAAAAGAGAGGAATTTAAGGAATGGGTTGTGGAATTAATTTAGGAGCTACTACAGAAGATAATCTTGTGAAAATATAGCCAAGGAGTGGGATAAAATTAAAGTGGAGTTTAAAACTAGGTTGGAAATAAAAGAAAGGGAGATATGGTTAAACAGTAACAAGAATTATTTAGAAGGATTGACAAATGTTAAAGTATTGCAAAATAGGGGGAATCTCTCAGAACAAGAAAAGGAGCAACTACAGAATGCTAAACATAAAGTAAGAGATTACTTTGATAATATGCACAAGTTTAGAAATACTGCTGTTAAGCAACTGTTTTTTGATAATAATTCTAGAGCACAAAAACTTTTAGCATAACTCAGGCAACAGAAAGTGGAAAGGGCAGTCACCAAGCTTAGGGAGCCTATAACAAGGAAGATAACAAGACACCCTGTAGAAATATTAGAAAAATTTGGGAAATTTTATGAAAATTTATATAAAGCAGAGAAATGTGGAAATCAAGAAAAGGTACAAATGGAAATGTTTATGGAGGACTTAAATATGCCAAAGTTAGAGGTAGATGAGGCATTGTCACCTCACAGCAAAAGGTTCCCCAGTTCGATTCTCAGCTGGGGTGCCTTCTGTGTGAAGTCTGCATATCCTCTCTGTGTTCATGTGGGTTTCCTCTGGGTGCTCCGGTTTCCTTCCACATTGTAAAGACGTGTCTGGAGCATTTCACCCCGGGCCTCTGCTGAAAATTGGCTTCGCTCCAAGTCGGACTTTCCTGGCAAACAAATGTTAAATAAATAAATAAAATTAACAGTTAGGACAGGAAGGGATGAGATAAAAATGGCTATATATAAAACCAATCTACAGGAAATTTCCCAGGAATATATGGTACTCCTGGGGAAGTTTGGAAGTTAGGAGAGAAAAAACTAATAAAGATCTGGAAGGTTTTGTTTAACAGTATTTTAAGAGGAGGAGAAGTACCAGCATCCTGGAAGAAGGCGGTGGTAATGGTAATACCTAAAGAGGGTAAAGATCCATTGGATCCAACTTCATATATGCCCATTTCATTGCTAAACCATGATTATAAAGTGTTTATATCTAGCATGGCTAAAAGAATAGCAAAAATAATACCAAAATTGAAATATATGAATCAGTGTGGTTTTTCTAGAGGGGAGGCAAACATTTGACAATATTAACAGAACACTGATGATCCAGAGGGGAGCAGAATGTAAGAAAGTACCTCTTTTATTGGTGGGTCTTGATGCAGAGAAAGCATAATTTGACAGAGTACACTGGGACTTCATGCACAGGGAAATAGAAGCATTTGCTTTCCCTGATACAGTTATAAGGTTGATTAGAAGAACATATGAGGGATTTCAGGCAAAAATTAAAATGGGTGGGGTCCTCTCTGATAATTTCTGCTTCAGTGGAGGAACAAGGCAGGGTTGTCCACTTTCCCCTTTGTTGCTTGCATTATATTTAGAACCATTGTCAAAGAAAATAAGGGGCTAAGAAATTCAAGGATATAATTGGTATGGTAGTCAGGAAAATCTTGCTTTATTTGCAGATGGTATTATTTTATACATGACAAAACCAGAAAGGGACATTACAGTGTTGTGGAACATTTTAAGACAGTTTCATATCTTCTTGGGATACAAAATTAAAAAAGCTAAAACAAAGGCAATAGCGGTAAATTATGTACCCACGTATGAAATGGTCCAACAATATCCATATTTATGGAGACATGATAAAATGAAGTATTTAGGAGTGTGGAATAGAAACGACCATGTGGTGGCAGCTAAGGATATGGGGGAAGAGACTAAACAGAAGATAATACAAAAAATGAGAAAGTGGAAGCTTTGTTATATGTATATGGATACTAAAGATACAAGCCATTGAATGCTTTTAGTCCCTTTAGACTTATACACAGGTCAGGCATACCTTTATCAACCAGAGGAGAAGTTATGGATAACTATTAAAAAAGAGTTGAGGGATTTTATTTGGGAAGGGAAGACAGCAAGGGTCAAGTGGGATAAGCTGATTCTACCAATAGAACAAGGTGGACTAGGATTAACTAATTTGAGGGGGTAAGGCTCTTATATAGTTATGTAAAGAATCTCTGTGACAATTCCGAGATTTGCTCTGAGCTACTGCACAATGGTACCTCCTATACAGAGCCAAAAGATATTGCCAATATACTGGCCGATAGATTCAGTGCCAACTTTACCCCTCTCTCCCTTCTCAAAGGACCAATCACATTAACAGTAGATTGCCAGACACCCAGTATTACTGCTGCACAGGTTAAAACAGCACTGTCCAAGGCCAAGAATACAGCTTCTATGGGAACTGACAATATCCCTGGCTGTGTGCTACATGAACTACAGAGTGAACTGGCACCTCACCTGTGTGCCTTGTTCAATCACAGCCTCACCTCAGGTTTTCTCCCTACCGAATGGTGCACTGCTACAGTTATCCCTCTCCACAAAGGAGGAGCAACTACAGACCCTGGGAACTATTGCCCCATTAGCATGACGAGTCTGATATGCAAAGCTATGGAACGCATCATCATGGACCAAATGAACAAGGATATAGGGAATCTCCAAACTCTGGATCCCACACAGTTTGGTTTTGTGAAGGGTAGATCATGCCTGCTCAACTTGGTTGACGTCTTTGAGTCAGTCACCAGAGCTGTGGATGAAGGCAGGGTGGTTCACACAGCCTATCTTTATCTGGACAAGGCCTTTCATACCATTCCCCAGTCAGGAATCATAGAAAAACTCAGTAAGCTAGGCAGTAACCCGTATATCACTAGGTGGGTTGCAAACTGGCTCACAGATAGAACCCAAAGCGTGAAAGTAGCTGACTCCAAGTCAGACTGCTGACCAGTCACGAGTGGAGTCCCACAGGGTTCAGTCCTGGGTCCTCTCCTGTTTGGAATCTACTTCCCTGAAGTCCAGGCCAACATGAAAGGAATCTGGCTGACAAAGTTTGCAGATGATTGCAAGTTGGGCAATATTATTAACTCCCCAAGTGATGTTGACATCCTACAGAAAGGCCTCACTGAGACCAACGACTGGTGTCAGAACCATGACCTTAAGCTCAATGCCAAAAAATGTGTCGTCATTCCCTTTGGGAAAAATCTGGTTCCCATGAATTACCACATCTATGGTAGTCCACTGAACACAGAAGGCATTATAAGAGATCTGGGAACACAGGTTGACAGCTACATCTCTTTCGACCACCAAATTACCACTGTGGTCAGAAAGTCCTTCTAAGTGGACATTTCATTACTAAGGGTTTTGCATCCAGGAAGAAAGAGGTTATTGTCTCCCTCTACTCTTCCCTCATTAGGCCAATCATCGAGTACAATGCTCCATTTGGCATGTACCTCACTAGACACCTGCAACAACTGGAGAGGTCACAAAAATACCTCACAAAGAGGATTCTAGGCCTTAAACACTTGTCCTATATGGACAGACTCAAAAAAAAAAAACCTCCTACTATTCTCTGTCTCATATCACCTACATAGAGGCACTCTCTGCTTGACTTACAAAGCCATGTCTGACCCAGCTCTGTAAGAAATGCTACAGCTAAAGAAATGCCAATTCCCTCTGCACCACATGCTCCAGAGACCTCAACCTCATTACCACAATCAACAGAACGTGCTGGAGGGAGAGGTTCATAACCCATAGACTGCCCATGCTATGGAATAGACTTCCCATACATGTCAAACAGAGCACCTTACAGTGGATGGGAAATAGAAAATTCATCGCGGGGATCACTCCAGTGGCTCTACTTGACAGAGACACTGGGAACTAAGGTTGGATGGCATGATGCCAGGGTAATCCTATGAGCTAGGCTTGTAAAGGCTGCAGGGCCATTAGCCTAGTACACACCTATGAACCTATATGTAGCACAAGGAGAAAACTATAATTCAAAGTGGAAAAGAATGATGCTGACACAGGGAGGAAGTTCAAGAAATAAGGAGAGATTGAGATTTTGGATGCAGACTCTTAAGGAGAACAACCAAAATCATACACAGTATTATATTCTTAAAATAGCAGGAAGTATTCTAAGAACCAAACCAGCAGGAGAATGGAGAAAAGAGATTTTGCCAATAGGGATGACTGTGGTCAGGGATACAGATAATAGGCAAGTAGGGGCTGAATTTATTGGTGAAAACTGGCAAAGAAACCAAAGTATTGGGAGCAAATAACTAGAAAGGGAAAGGTAATAGAATGGGAAGAGGCCAAGAGTTTATTTGGACTGCAGGTTAGAGATTGCCTTCCCTATCAAGGATTGATATCAGAGTATAGGCAAAGAGAAAGAAATAGGGGGCTCTTAAATGAAAGAACAGCACTGGTAGAGTTTTTAATAGAATCTAGAATAGAAGCTGCTGTTACAAAAGTAGGAATTAGTAAAGCATTTAAAATATTGCATGATAATTATAAGAATCAATCATCAGAGCTTAGAAAGGATTGGGAAGAGAGACTGGATAAGCAGTTCACGAAGAGACAATGGGGAGATATATATGTATAGCTCCCAAATAAGCAAAAAAGTCTAGAAGATTTAGGAGCTTTGCCTGGAAGTGTTTACATAGGTATTTTTATACTCCAAGTAGACTCCAAAGAATTTTTCCTCAGGTGAATAGCAAATGTTTGAGGTTTGAGGGCAAGAAAGAGGTAGCTGGGAACATATTTTTGGAAGTGCAGTGAGTTGGCAGACTTTAGGGATTCCCTGCAGATTGCTCTGTCAGAGATGCTGGGTGGGCAGATTGGACTGACTGGGGAGATGAATTTTTTGAGCTGTGCTACAGAATTGGAATCGTCTAGACATAGTAAAGACTTGTTGAGTCTAATTTTGGTAGCTGCCAAAAAAGCAATTACCAGAAAATGGAAATCAAAGTCTAGACCAACTTTACTAGAAGTAGTGACTATAGTAACAGATAAAACAACTGGAATTGGGATCTTTAGAAAAGGGAAGGAGCAAACTACATAGGAAAAAATGGAAATTGTGGGGACAATATATGCAGAGTAGGAATGAGGTTTAACAGGCAGGATTTGAATGAGCCTTATAATGCTTAACTGACAACTGGATGGTTTATAAGTGATGTATAATGTTTGGAACTACAGTTGTTTCAATTGTGTCTGTGATGTATAATGTTTGCAACTAAAGTGATATAATTTTGTATGTTTTTCATTTATATAAATGTAAGATTGCCTTTGTTTGTTTGTTTGTGTCTTTCGGCTTTTCCCGGTTAGGGGTCGCCACAGCGAAACTCCGGTCCGGTAATGACTGGCAGTAGATTTTTACGTACTGGCTTGCAGGGCCAAATGCACAACCTTCAATGAAGGAACTCCCATTCACGCATGTCGCTACACAGAAGACGCTCTAACTGAGAATCGAATGGGCAACGTCTAACTGTGAGGCGACAACGCTACCACAGCACCACCACCGCAGTTGTGAAAATTTAATAAAGCTGTTTGGAGAAAAAAATATGAAAACCTTATAAGAAAACAAGCATGAGTAAAATGGAAAAAGTACAGGAGAAATATAGCAAGGGTATCCATGGGTGTGAAAATTTAAGTTATTATGAAAGACTAAAATAGTTGAACTTGTTGTCTCATATAGATATTTAACAGGAGACTTTACTCAGGTATATAGGACATTTCGAGCCAACTACCTCTGGATATTTGGGGTTATCAAAAAGTAGTAGAGAATCATCAGACAACCTGTATAGAAGATTCTATAGGAATGTGTGGTGTACTAATTGGTTGTCAGAGAGGGCAGCTGACGCATGGAATAGACTACCAAATTATCAGACAACCTATATAGAAGATTCTATAGGAATGTGTGGTGTACTAATTGGTTGTCAGAGTGGGCAGCTGACGCATGGAATAGACTACCAAATTATCAGACAACCTATATAGAAGATTCTATAGGAATGTGTGGTGTACTAATTGGTTGTCAGAGAGGGCAGCTGATGCATGGAATAGACTACCAAATTATCAGACAACCTATATAGAAGATTCTATAGGAATGTGTGGTGTACTAATTGGTTGTCAGAGAGGGCAGCTGATGCATGGAATAGACTACCAAATTATCAGACAACCTATATAGAAGATTCTATAGGAATGTGTGGTGTACTAATTGGTTGTCAGAGAGGGCAGCTGACGCATGGAATAGACTACCAAATTACATTAAATCAAGCTCTAGTCTACACTTTGACTATTAAGTTCTCCACATGAAAGGCTTGCTGAGTTACTGTCTGCTGGACCTGTGAGGCCTACAACACACTGCGAAGTCTGTGAGTTAGGAATCCTGCTCAAACATGGTTTGAAGTGCTATGTGTAAGCAAAGTCAACTTTTACCAGTTATAGAAGGAGGAGAAGATGTAAGTGATGTGAAAGATCACGAAAACATGGATCCTGGGCTGGAATCACTGGAATCACTGCCAGATTAAAAGTTAAACCCTACAGGCCTGTGCTTCCATCTATTTTACTGGCAAATGTTCGCTCCTTAGAAAAGAAAATGAACTACCTAAGACCAGAGCTGACTAATCAAAGTAAGGTGAGAAACTGCTGTGTGCTTATCTTCACAGAGACATGGCTAAATTCCAATATTAATGATAGTGCAGTCTATGTGGAGGGGCTATCATTATTTCGAGCAGACAGATCCCAAACTCTCAGTTGGAAATCTTGGTGAGGAGGAGTCTGTATTTAAGTCAAAAATAACTGATGTTCTAACTGTGAGATGGTCTCCACTTACTGCTCTGAAAATATAGAGTACATGTCACTAAAATGTAGACTATTCTACTTGCCTAGGGAATTTAATGGGGTCAGTATCACAGCTGTATACATTCCTTCAAGTGGTGATATAAATGAAGCACTGGCAACCTTATACCAGCTGATCACTGAATTGCAAAACCAGAATCTGGACCATGTTCACATAATAACGGGAGACTTCAATCAGGCCAATCTAAAGTCAGTTCTATCACATTCTGTCAGCACTTGGATTTTGCAACTATGGGTGAGAACATATTGGATAAGGTCTATACCAATGTCAAACTAGCATTAAGGCAGTGCCTCATCCACATCTGGAAAACTCAGACCATATCTGTATAATGCTAGTGCCAGTGCATAAACCATTATTAACCAGAGGGAAACCATCCAAGAAAAAATAAAGGATATGGCCAGAGGGAGCAGTCTTAGCACTCCAAGATTGTTTTGAAAGCACAGATTGAAGCATGTTCAAAGAGTAAAGTCCACTGTAAACCAGCACATTAACCTAGATGAGTACAGAGAGTCTGTGATGGGATGTATATCAAAATGTATGGATGATGTGACAGTCAATAAGAACATGACCATATGGGCCAACCAGAAATTCTAGCTTACAAATGGGGTGTTTGAGCTTCTGACAGCACGCAATTCTGCCTTTAAGTCAGGGGATAAGGATGCCCTTAGGTTAGCCAGAGTGAATCTAAATAGGGGTGGGGGAGATGCCAAACGTAATTATGGACAGAAAATTCAGAGTCACTTCACAGACCTAAAAGACTCCAGGTGTCTGTGGCAAGGAATTCAATCCATAACAGACTACTGGCCTTCATCTTCTCAGTGTGATGACAGCACTGAATTTCTCAACAAGCTCAACATATAGTTTAACTGGTTTGAGGAAAAGAACATTACAGCAACAAAAGTCTTTATCAGCCAAGATGATGAAGTGCTCTGTCTCAACTCAGATGATGTTTGGAGGACCTTATGCAGGGTAAACTCAAGGAAAGCAAATGGACCTGACAACATTCTGGGGAGGGTACTCAGGGACTGTGCTGATCAACTGACAAACGTCCTCACTGATATCTTTAACACCTCTTTGAGTCAGGCCATTGTACCCAAATGTTTTAAAAATACAACAATCATACCATTACACAAGAAGTCTCGACCATCAAGCCTCACTGACTACTGCCCCATAGCTCTCTCCTCCACTGTAATGAAGTACTTAGGCTGGTCAAGGACTATATAACATCAAGACTTTCTGCAACTTTTGATCCACTCCAATTTGCATATCAATCTAATTGCTCCACAGTAGATGCTATTTCATTGGTACTTCACTTATCTCTGGCCCACCTGGAAAACAAAAACTGCTATGTCCATATGCTATTCATAGACTTCAGCTCTGCCTTTAATACAGTCATCCCCCAGCAACTGATAAAGAAACTGGTTCAACTAGGTATCAAAACCTCACTGTGCAATTGGACACTAGACTTGCTCATAGATAGAGCCCAGACAGTATGCATTGGCAAGAACACCTCTGAGAGCATCATTATGAACACTGGGGTACCACAGGGTTGTGTCTTGAGCCCCTTGCTGTTCACTTTGCTTACCCATGACTGCATTGCCAGGTAAAGTTTGAATCACATAATTAAATCTGCAGATAACACAAGAGTTGTGGGTCTCATAGGTTCATAGGTAGGTATTAGGCTATTGGACCTAGGGCCTATATAAGCCTAGCCAAAAGGTACCCTGGCTTTCGTCACCCAAGAAAATTATTTTCCTGTGCCACTGTTGAGCAGAGCCACAGAAGTGATCCCCGGGGTGAATTTCCTATCTCCCATCCAATCATCAAGATTTTTCTTGAAGAGTGCTAATGAGGAGCTTTGTTTGATATAGATAGGTAGTTTGTTCCAGAGTATGGGAAGTCTCTGGGACAGGAATCTTTCCCTCCAGCATGTTCTGTTTATTGTGGTGACAAGGTTTAGGTCCCTAGAGCATGTAGCTCAGAGGGATTGGGATTTCTTTAAGTGTAGTATGTCCAAAAGCTCTGGGTTTGACATAGCTTTGTGTGTTAGCAATGATGAAACAACCTACCTGGAGGAGGTTAATCACCTGATTGTGTGGTGTGACAACAACAATAACCTGGCACTGAATGTGAACAAGACCAAGAAGATAATTGTTAACTTCAGGAGGAACCATGGAGTGCATCCTCCATTCACAATCAACACAGAAATAGTGGAGAAGGTAAAAAGCACCGAGTTCTTAGGGTACATATCACGGAGGACTTGTCATGGTCCATAAACACAAATTCCATTGTGCAAAGTGTCTCCATTTTCTGTGAAGAATGAGAAGAGCCAACCTTCCACCTCCAGTTTTCACAACCTACTACAGCGGCACCATAGGCAGAATCTTGTCAGTCATTCGATATGGTATGGAAACTGCTCTGCTTCAGATCAGAAATCTCTCCAAAAGGTGGTGAAAGTGGCCAAGAAAATTATTAGGACCACTCTTCTATCTATTCAGGACCTACCTGTCTCAGTGTCTCAGCAAAGCCACTAAAAGAGTCAGGGATTTCACTCACCCGTCCCAAGGACTGTTTTCCTTCCTATCATCTGGCAAGCGTTATAGCAGTATGTGGTGCAAAACCACCAGATTCAGTAAGAGTTTCTTTCCACAGGCCATCAGACTACTCAGCTCTACTAATAACACATATGATGATGGCCATCAGGTGTAACAGATTTCTATGTTGATGAGAACTCGTATTTTTGTGCAATAACTCCAGTGCGAGTCTCATCTCATATTTTGGTGCAATAAACCAACAGATGTGAAACTAGCCTTCTTGCGCAATACTGATAACTGTTGGAATTCTGGGCAATAATGTACTGTTTCAATTCATAAAATGTTTTAGGTGTCATGTCTGTAATGGTTTGCTGTGATGTAGTAATCTCTCTTGTAATGCTTCTTGTGATGTTTTGCACATTGAGTCCGGAGAAATGAAATTTAGTCCAGTCTGCACTGTTGTGTGAAGCCTGAATGACAATAAAGTTTACTTTGACTTTGACTTAGTTTAGATAGTTGTAAGGACAACTTGAACACTTATTATGGGAACAAGTGTTTTGGTATATTGGCAAGCTAGGAGGGCATTAATGTCCTTGCTTGAAAATGTGTATGTATGTATGTATCTATGTATGTAACTATGATACTTCATTCTTACTGTATACAGTATACTAAATAATACAGTTAGTAGAACATACACATACATTCAAATAACCATTATTCAAACTAGAAGATGACATTATCCTTAAAAGCAAAGGGAGAGGCTCAGTAGAGTTCCTTGCAATTCTGGCTGATGGGGTGAATTAAGACTGATGATGGAAGAGATGCACACTGGGAGTTTTACAGTGTCTCCTCCACACAGTATTCCACTATCGTAGCACTGTCTTTTCCTACAAGTAGGCAGTGAGAGGTCCTGATCTACAGAGGATATAAAAAGTGCACACATCGCTGTTAAAATGCCAGGTTTTTGTGATATAAGAAAAAGAGACCACAATAAATCATTTCAAAACTTTTCCCACCTTTAATGTGATCCATAACCTGTACAATTCAATTGAAAAACAAACAAATCTGTTAGGGGAAAAATAAAAAATAAATAAAAAATGTACAATAAGCTGGTTGCATAAGTGTGCACACCCTTAAACTAATACTTTGTTGTGTGTGCACACTCTTAAACTAATACTTTGTTGAAGCACTGTTTGATTTAATTACAGCATTCAGTCTTCTTGGGTACACACCTGCCATCAATTAAAGAGACTCTAATTAACCCCAATAATTTTCCTGACATTTATTCAGTTACCTGCTACAGCAAAAGCCATGGTTCGCAGAGAGCTTACAAAGCATCAAAGGGATCTCATTGTTGAAAGGTATCAGTCAGGAGAAGGGTACAAAAAAATTTCCACAGCATTTGATATACCATGGAACACAGTGAAGACAGTCATCAAAAAGTTGAGAAAATATGGGGCAACAGTGACATTGCAAAGAACTGGACATCCCACCAAAATTGATGAAAAGATGAGACAAAAACTGGTCAGGGAGGCTGCCAAGAGACCTACAGCAACACTGAAGGAGCTGCAGGAATTTCTGGCAAATACTGGTTGTGTACTACATGTGATAACAATCTCACATATTCACCATATGTCTGGACTATGGGGTAGGGTTGCAAGATGGAAGCCTTTTCTTACACAGAAAAACATCCAGGTCAGCTAACATTTGCAAAACAACACATCAAGTCTCCCTAAAACATGCAGGAAAATGTGTTATGGTCTGATGAGACTAAGGTTGAACTTTTTGGCCACAATTCCAAAAGATACGTTTGGCACAAAAACACTTCACATCACCAAAAGAACACCATCCCCACGGTGAAGCATGGTGGTGGCAGTACCATGCTTTGGGGTTGCTTTTCTTTAGCTGGAACTGAGGCTTTAGTCAAGGTGGAGGGAATTATGAACAGTTCCAAATACCAGTCACATCTGGCCCAAAACCTTCAGGTATCTGCTAGAAATCTGAAGATGAAGAGGAATTTCACCTTTCAACACGACAATGACCCCAGGCATAGATCCAAATCAACAAAAGAATGGCTTCACCAGAAGAAGCCAGAGTCCAGACCTAAATCCAATAGAAAATATGTGGGGTGATCTGAAGAGGGCTGTGCACAAGAAATGCCCTTGCAATCTGACAGATTTGGAGCACATGCAACAAAGTACTAGTTTAAGGGTGTGCACACTTATGCAACCAGCGTATTGTACATTTTTTATATTTTGTTTCCTCTAACAGATTTGTTTGTTTTTCAATTGAATTGTACAGATAATAGGTCACATTAAAGATGGGAAAAGTTTTGAAATGATTTATTGTGGCCTCATTTTTTTATATCACAAAAACCTGGCATTTTAACAGGGGTGTGTACACTTTTTATATCCACTGTATACAGGGCCAAATCTCACCAAACACACCAACTGTCTTTTGGAACTATGAACTGAAATCTACACAAATAATAAATAACAATAAGAGAACGAGAAAAGGAAGAAGGAAAGAAAAGAATCACAACAGGACTATGGATATGATGCCAATGCACACATCCATTGTTATGTTCTGACAAACTGTTGAATTTATATTGTTTGGTAATGTTAAGCAATGCTTTAGAGACTAGAACACTGCTTCACAATTCTTGGCATGTCCGTTTAAATCCACTGACTTCTGTGAGTACATGCAATAGATCAAATGGTAGATAGGTCAACATAACTCTTATCTTGCAAGCATTAAAAAGCATAGCACTGTCCTTTAAAAATCATAGCAGGGCATCAGAAAAAGGATTATTGTCTTATTTTTCACAATAAAAGGTCTTTATATAGTTTAGTGATAACGAGTTTTTGTATAAGCGTAATTTATGTATTTAATAAAGTATGCCATCATAAACCGGTCTCATTTTATGAGAAGCATCATAAATATAGGAGGAGCAAGGCTAAATCTTAGGGCCAAAACCATAGCCCTATGCCTAAATCATAGCAGCTGAGATGTATGCAGGTCAGTTACACCAAATGCAGATATTCTATTCTGCACCAACCATGAAACCCTCCCCCATTCCAGAAAACCTACTATAACAATTACCTCATTATGTCATCTGTGTTGCACCCCTTTTGTCATGAGTGTTTTTCAGTCAGTCATACTAAAGAATCAAATAAAAGCAATTACCAAAACCAGTGCAATTAACCGTTTATTGCAATCTGAAATACTTGCAATTCAAACAACTAAGCGCTTTCGCCATGTAATCCAAAGGCATCTTCAGAGTTGTTTAAACATTCTCTCCAAGCAGGTTGAATAGTAAAAAATGCTGTTTGTCTGATTGGGCACATATGTTTTACGATTGTATAAAACTGAAGGAATATTGGATGTTAATCAATGATTTTTTGCAGGCTCTTTTTACAGATAATTTCATAGTCTCTAAGTCACTTATATTATTTAACACCCCTGTTCCTAAATGTGTTAAAAAAGTTAAACTTCCTTTACTATGGTCAATTCTAGCAGTGGTTAGAAAAATAATAACCAGAAACTGGATTTCAGATACTCCTCCTTCATTTAATGAATTTAAAAATGTTATGATTGAAGTGTGTCATATGGAACTAATGACAATAAAGTCAAGAACCATTAGGAAAACATCTTATTATAATATATGGGATACCTTACAAAACTTGTTAAAACAGTCTTAGTTTTATTAATAAGGTGTTACAGTTTAATTAATTGATTTAATCTAGAGTGGATGTCTTTGTAAATACTTTAGTTGTTTTATTAAATGTTATAATTGTTTATATGTTAACTGCTTGCATAAGATTGTCATAATATTTATTTTGTATGTTAAAACTAATAAACTTGTTTTAAAAAAAAAAAATGCTGTTTGTAATTACACAAGCACCTACCCACTCTTTTTGGCGCTCAAACTTTTAAAAAGACAGTACATTTATCAAAAAACTATTGTTCTTAAAAGATACGATAGAATTTATACATTGTATCAAAATACTTCCTGATCATAAATTTAATTAAACTACATACTAAATCTATTTACACTTTTAAAAATACATCCTACATAATTTTTTAAAATAAGTGCTGAAAATTAGACATGTCAAATAATTTGATTATGTCTGATTTTCAAAAATGGTTTAATGGAAATAAAATCATTTAAGCCAGGTTCCGTAGAAGCATTTAGCTTCAATTGCCATAAAGATTCTTTACTTTCCAACAACAAATCATTATCACCTCCATGTTTAGTCTTAAAAACTCTGGCATGTTGTGTATGTGGCTACTTGCTTATCCTGCCCTGGCTTCTATGTGGGTAAAACCAATCGTAGATTGAGGGACAGGATAGGCAAACATGTAAGGGATATAAGGAATAAAGATATACATAATAATCTTTTTACACACTTGGAAAGATGTGTCAGTTTCAAAAAGTTTGTGTTTTTTGTGATCGATAGAGTTTTTAAGAATGAACATGGAGGTGATAATGATTTGTTGTTGGAAAGTAAAGAATCTTTATGGCAGTTGAAGCTAAATGCTTCTATGGAACCTGGCTTAAATTATTTTATTTCCATTAAGCCATTTTTGAAAATCAGACATAATCAAATTGTTTGACATGTCTAATTTTCAGCATTTATTTAAAAAATTATGTAGAATGTATTTTTAAAAGTGTAAATAGATTTAGTGTGTAGTTTAATGAAATTTATGATCAGGAAGTATTTTGATACAATGTATAAATTCTGGAGTATCTTTTAAGAACAATAGTTTTTGATAAATGTACTGTCTTTTTAAAAGTTTGGGCACCAAAAAGAGTGGGTAGGTGCTTGTGTAATTACAAACAGCATTTTTTACTATTTAACCTGTTTGGGGAGAATGTTTAAACAACTCTGAAGATGCCTTTGGATTACTTGGCGAAAGCACTTAGTTGTTTGAATTGCAAGTATTTCAGATTGCAATAAACGGTTAATTGCACTGGTTTCGGTAATTGCTTTTATTTTTTTCTAAATGTTTGGAGTCAGTCGACTACTAGCTATAGTATATTAAAGAATCAAGTTCAAGTTTAGTCCAGGAAATGTTACCCCAAATTTTCATTTGGATGGAAGTGTACTCACATATGCTATCATCCCTCTTCAGATGTAGTTTCCTAAACCAACTGCAACAAAAACAGATGTGGTTGCTTTTTCATGGTTAACTATTAAATATCCTTAGAGGTCACAATCTTCTATTGTACACTGTAAAACTCCCAGTATGCACCTTTTCCATCATCAGTCTCAAATCACCCCATCAGCCAGAATTGTAAGGAACTCTACTAAGCCCCTCCCTCTGCTTTTAAGGATAATGTTGTCTTCTAGTTTGAATATGCAAGAATAATCAGCCTTGATCCAATAAATATACAGATATTTCAACTGTTTATATAATTTTCCACCAGACTTTCAAGTTCCAGCAAATTCCTTTCCAGATGTTATATTTCCATGTGGGCTAATGTGTCCATCACACACATTCTTCTCATTCAATATGTGATGCCCTCTGCTATGATAACTCTTTACCTTCTTGTCACAGCTCACACTCTTGCTTCCTGGATCAAAGACATTTCCTCTTTTCTCAGCACTCCATTTTGAATCAATAGGAATATTCCATTTGAGATCTTCTCCTGATTTATGGGTGTGTGTTGCTCATCACTGTTGGACTTGCTGCTTGTTGCTGTCCATGGTGCTGTCTCCGCCACACATTTTTCCACTATCAGTCTGACCCTCTTGAATTGTCTTCATAGTCTCTTTGGCCACCTGGAAGGTTCTCATACTGCTTCTCAAGCCTATGCTGATCTGCACTAGGTATATCATTCACAAGCACAGACCTCTCTGCTTATGTGGTCTGACTGCTACTAACATTTGGGTTCTTTCGCTATGAGTGGGCAGTGTGAAGTCCTGATCTATAAAGACTGTTCTCACCATAGACTAGGAGCTTTTCTGGCTTCCACATTGTTAATGAAATTCCTTCCCACAGGTTAAATATTTCATACCGGATGATAATAGCCCAAAGATGGTGACTCTCTCTGCTATGGGGCAGTCATGAAGCTTTAGGTGCCCACTCAAACTTTACATCTTCTTCAGTATCTCTGGCTGAAGTACAAGTTATTTCTTATAATGCTTTCACATTCTGTACATTTCAATCTTCATGGTTAGCCTAATAAAGCTTCTATATATTCCAGTCTTGCCTTGGAAACTGACACCAGAACAGTGGATGAGGACAAAATAGTTCACACTGCCTACCTTGATCTGGCCATGGCATTTGACATAATACCCCACTTGGGCATTGTTGACAAACTCAGGAGGTTAGGTATAAACCCTTATGTCAACCGATGCCTAGCCAGTTGGCTCACAGACAGGACCCAGGAAGTTAGAATTGGTGAATCCACCTCTGCAAAGAGGCCAGTCGCAAGTGGAGTCCCTCAAGGATCAGTCCTGGGACCACTCCTTTTTGGCATATACTTCTCTGACATTAAGGCCAATATCAATGACCTCTGGCTGCCTAAATTTGCAGATAATTGCACACAAAATATTCTCCAGGGAGGACTGACACAGACAAATAACTGGTGTCAGATCCATGGCTTAAAACTAAATGCCAAGAAATGCATAATAGTATTCTTTGGGAAGTCATCCATTCTGGTAGCTATCATATTGATAACACACCCCTAAGAATTAGCCCAGTAGTTAAGGACTTGGGGACACACAGAGACAGTAATCTAGCATTTGACCATCACATGTCTACAGTAGTGAGGAAATTATTCTATTTTTTTAAGAAAAAAAATATTTATTAAATTATTACATATGACAAAAAATTGTATATTTATATAAATGAAAACAAACCATATTAACATAATTTTAGTTGCAAATATTTTACATCACAAACCATGCTGACACAATTATAGTTGCAAAATTTATACCTTACTTATATTCTATCCAGTCATTGTCATTCAAACATTACATAGTTTATTCAAATCCTACCTTTTAAACCTTGTTCCTCTTCTGCATGTATTGTTCCCACAATTCCCATTTTCCTATGTAATTTGCTCCTACCCTTTCCTAAAGATCCCATTTCTAATTGTTTTATCTCTGTTATATTCACTACTTCTATTAAAGTCGGTTTAGACTTTGACTTCCATTTTCTAGTAATTTCTTTTTTTGGCAGCCACCATAATTAGACTTAGCAAGGCCTTACTATGTTTAGGCAGTTCCGATTCTGTACCATAGCTCAAAAATTTCGTTTCCTTAGTTACACCAATTTGTTTACCCGCTATCTCTGACAGAGCAGTCAGCCTGCAAGGAATATTTAAAGTCTGCCAACTCATTACAATCCCAGAAAATATGTTACCAGTTACCTCTTTCTTCCCTGTCACACCTCCAACATTTGCTGTCTTCCTTAGAAAAACACACTTTGAAGTCTACTTGGTTATAAAAATACCTATGTAAACACCTCCAAGCAAATATCCAAAATCTTCTAGACTTTGTTGCATAGTTTGAGAGACATACATATATCCCCCATTGTTTCTTTGTGAATTGTTTATCCAATTCTTTGTGAACTGTTTATCCAATTCTTTGTGAATTGTTTATCCAGTCTTACTTCCCAATCCTTTCTAACTTCCTCTGATTCTTATAGTTATAATACAATATTTTGTATGCTTTACTAATTATTTCTTTTTTTACAACTTCTGTTATAGATTCTACTACAAACTCTACCAGTGCTTGTCTTTTGCTTAGCATCCCCTATTTCTTTCTCTTTGCCTATCTTCTGAAATCAATCCTTGATAGGGAAGGCAGTCTCTGTCCTGCAGTCCAAATAAATTATTGGCCACTTCCCATTCTATTACATTCCTTCTCTAATTATTTGCTCCAAATACCTTGGTTCTTTTACCAGTTTTCTCCAATAAGTTCCAGCCCTCTCTTGCCTATTATCTATATCTCTAATTACAGTCATCTTTATCAGCAGAATCACCTTTCTCCATTCCTGTGTTGGCTTAGTTCTTGGAATACTTTCTGCTAGTTTATGAATATAATATTCTGCATGGTTATCGTTGTTCTCTTTAAGGATCTACATCCAAAATTCCAGTCTCGCCTTGTTTCCTGAGCTTCCCTCCAGTATCAACATCATCCCTTTCCACTTTGAATTATGGATTTCTGCTTGTGCTATCTATAGGAGCCTTAATTGTGTAGATCTGAAATACCAATCCAAATCAGGTAATCCCAAACCGCCTTGTTCAATTGGAAGAATCAGCTTATCCCACTTGATTCTTGCCGTCTTCCTGTCCCAGATAAAAATCCTTCAGCTCTTTATTAATTGCTATCCACAACTTCAACTCTGGCTGATATGAATATGCCTGACCTTTGTATAAAACTAAAGGGACTAAAAACATTTTAACTGCTTGTATCTTGCTAGCCATATCCATATAACAGAGCTTCCAATTTCTCAGTTTTTGTATTATCTTTAGTTTAGTCTCTTCCCACATATCCTTAGCTGCCACATCAGAATCCATTTTAATCCAAACTCCTAAGTACTTAATTTTATCATGTTCCCATAAATATAGATATTGCTGAACCACTTAATGTGTGGGTACGTAGTTTACACTTATTGCCTTTGTTTTAGCTTCATTAATTTTGTATCTCAAAAACATTCAAAACTGACTCAAAATGTTCCATAGCACGGAAATTTCCTTTTCTAGTTTTTTTCAGGTATAAAATATTGGGTCTAGGAATATTGAACGAAAGTTCAATAGTCCGAAACCACATCTACCAAACACACTTTAGCGGAAAAGTGCTCGTTACCGAAAAAGCACTTTCGCTAAAGCCCCTCAAAAAAGTAAAAAAAAACAAACAAAAAAATCCCACACAATTAATGTTTATGCAGGGTGGCAAGCCCCCCTGCACCCCCCATGTGGGGGGGATGTGCCCCCCACACCCCTGCTTTTATATTCTCACTCCGTGATCGCACTACAGTGAGGAAAAGGGAATATTCCCTTATCCCCACTGTACTACAATCTTAGCAACAGCCATTCCCCCACGATTTCCCTTACTTTTCAGCATACTTCCATGAAAGTGCTTTGTCGGTGAAAAGCACTTTCGCGAAAGTATGCCCAGACGTTTCAGTTTTGGTGAAGCAGCCATTTGGGGAACAGTACGAGACCCAAAATAATATCACGTGCAAATAGAGCTTTTCTTGACTACCACACAAATTATAGCTTTTAATTTCTGAGTCTCTAATTTTCTTTGCCAGTGATTCTAAAAGTGTTTCTCTGCTCAAACAGAAATTATCAGAAAGGAACCCACTCACTTTAATTTTCACTTCCGATCCCTCATATATCCTTCTAATCAACCTTATCATTTTATCAGGGAATGCAAATCCCTGATGAAATCATTCTATGTTGTGCAACTTATAAATAAAGGTATGGCATCTAGGTCCATGGAAGCCACTGTTCCACTGTATTGGGCATTCATTAGACCTATCATTGAGTACAATGCTTCCTTTGGTACATACTTAACCAGGCTCATCCAGCTATTGGAATGCCATAGAAGTTCCTCTCTAAAGAATACAGGGCATAAATAACATGTCCCATGCAGACCACATCAAAGCCCTATTGCTGTTTTCTATCTCCTACAGACTGTTGAGTGGAGATCTATGCCTGGCATACAAGGCATTGTCAAGCCCCATTTTGATGGACTTCCTGCAGATCCGCAAAACAAACAGTACCAGAATTACCCATTCTAAAGGCTTAAACCTTGCCTGCAATATAAATAGGACATGCTGGAGAGAAAGGTATGTATCCCAGAGACTACCCCTTCTCTGGAACAGGCTCCCCATCCATGTGAAGCAGAGCTCATCCCTAACCAATTCAAGTAAATGGGACAATTGAGTGGAAATTTATCCCTGGTTTGACAGCTATATCTCTAATGGGCACAGGCAGCCTGTAAATGGTTCATCTCCCAGACCTCTGCATGTAAATGCTTACATTTATAAAGGGTGCCAGAGCTTGTTAGAGATTTGGCATGCATGGCTAGGCTTAAAAAAGCCCTTGTGGTTATTAGCCTAGTAAACACCTATGAAGCTATGAGCTTATAAAGCCTTTAATTTTTTAGAGGGATACTTTGTTTCTTTCTGTTGTCTTTGTGGCAGCATTGCCTTAAACTTTGTGCTTCTACATCTTTTTCCATGTAACTGGTAGTTCATGGAGGAGATAAAGCTTGACATGCTATAACAAATTATGATTGTCTCACTTTTATCATATCTCTCATTATGTACTCTTGACATAGATGTCAAAATTCACCTCTTAAACTTTGTTTCACTGCACTGTTGAGGTGAAATTCTTGACATCTGTGTCTTGAATATATAATAAATTCATTATTATTGGATACTCCATCATAATCCTTTATATTAAATATGTACACTCTGCTTGTAAGATAAAAAATTTCTCCAAAGCCAACTTCACGCTTCTTAAGACAGAAGTGGCAAACTTCACAATACCCATACAGATGGACAATAGAGGTACAACTGCTGAATCCTACACAAATGCACTTTATAAGTACTTACACAAGTGCATGGATTGTGCTTTCCCTAACAGAACCAAGATGCTAGCCTCCAAAAAAAGGAAGCCAATTTGGTGGTCCCCTGCCATAAACAAACTCTACAACAGAAGAAAGAAACTGTTGCAAAAAGGAGTAAAATCCCATGACTGGAAGAACTCCCTGGTCAGCCTCAGTAAGAAGCTGACATCCCTCATAAAATCCTCCAAAGCTAGTTATGAAAACAAAATTGCCACTGATTCTAAAGACAACCACAAAGCATTCTATAGCTATGTCAAGAATCTCAATGGCAACACTCAGATCTGCTCTGAGTTACAGCACAATGACACTAAATATACAGAACCAACTGATATTGCCAACATCCTGGCAGATAGGTTCAGTGCTAACTTTAACCCCCCCTCACCCCCTAAAGGGCCCATCTCTTACCAGAAGAATGCAAAGTTCCTGTAATCATGGCTGCACAGGTAAAAAACACACTCTCCAAAGCCAAGAACACAGCATCCATGGGACCTGACAACATCCCAGGCTGCATTATACATGAACTACAGAATGAACTGGGACCCCACCTAAGCACCATGTTCAATCATAGCTTCACCTCAGGCGTTGTGCCCACTAAATGGCTCAACTACTGCCCAGCCTGGTCTGCAAGGCCATGGAATGTATCATCATGGAACTTATAAAACCCCACCCAGTTCAGGTTTGTAAAAGGCAGATCATGTCTTCTAAACCTGATTGACGTCTTTGAAGCAGTCAAAAAAGCCGTAGATGAGGGTAAGGTGGTTCACACAGCCTATCTAGATTATGTCACAAGATGGGTTGCCAACTGGCTCACTGACAGAACCCACACTGTGAAAGTAGCAGACTCCAAATCCAACTTCAGACCAGTGACAAGTGGAGTACCACAGGCTTCAGTCATGGTTTCTCTCCTGTTAGGTATCTACTTTTCTGAAGTACAGGCTAACACAGAAGGTCTTTGGCTAACAAAGTTCACAGATGACTGCAAACTAGGAGCCATAATTAAAACTAACGATGTGGACATCCTACAAAAGGGCCTCACTGAGATAGATGCCTGGTGCCAAAGCCATGGCCTCAAGCTCAATGCCAAAAAGTGCATCGTCATCCTCTTTGGTAAAAACTCTGTACCCATGAGCTACCACATAGGTGGTAGTCTATTTAACACCAAAAGTGTGATAAGAGACCTTGGGACACAGACGGACAGTAGTCTCTCCTTTGATAATCACATCACCACTGTTGTCAGGAAATCCTTCTATGTGGTACACCTCATCACAAAAGGTTTCTCATCCAGGAAAAAAGAGGTCATTGTTCCCCTCTACGTTTCACTCATTAGACCCATTACAGAGTACAATGCCCCTTTTGGTATGTACCTCACAAGACATCTACAACAACTGGAAAGGTCACAGAAATATCACACAAAGAGGATTACTGGCCTCAAACAGATGCCCTACGCAGACAGTCTCAAAAAACTCCAGCTTTACTCCACTGCATATCACCTACTCAGAGGTGATCTCTGCCTAACATACAAAGCTATGTCAAACCCAGAGCTGTTGGACATGCTCCACTTAAAGAAATCCCAATCCCTCTGAGCTACATGCTCTAGGGACCTAAACCTTGTCACCACAATAAACAGAACATGCTGGAGGGATAGATTCATGTCCCAGAGACTTCCCATACTATGGAACAAACTACCTATCTATATCAAACAAAGCTCCTCATTAGCACTCATCAAGAAAAAATTTGATTATTGGATGGGAAATAGGAAATTCATGCTGGCCACAGGAAAATAATTTTCTTGGGTGGCGAAAGCCAGGGTACCTTTTTGGCTAGGCTTGTATAGGCCCTAGGGCTGAGAGCCTAGTACCTACCTATGAACCTATGAATCTAACATTGTTATGTCTGTCACGCATCTTGTTTTGTAGCCTTGAGGCACTTGGTTCACCAGTTTGGTTCTCGGTTTGGTTGATTTCTGTGTGATGACTACATGTATTCCCTATGCCTGCATGGGTTTTCACCAAATGCTTCACTTTCTTTCTACATTTCAAAGACAGCCTTTGAGTGAACTGGCCATCCTCCATATTGACTGTAATTGTCCTACCTAGAATTATTTTCTCTGTCTTGCACCCACTGATGGTAGGATTAAGCTGTGACTTCTCTGCAAACCTGAAATGCATTAAGCAAGCACTCAGAGAATGAACAAATAATGCATCTATGTCATGAATGAAAATAGACCAGGAAAGAGCTTGATGACACAATTTTGAAAAACACTGGACCTTTCATAAGTGCAGGCCCAGAATAGGGAGTGACCTGGTTAAATAAACAGACAGGTTGTCTACTGCTCTGTGAGTTTCTAAGATGGCTGCACACTGATCAACAGCTTTCTTTCAGCTCTCCCAGTGTGAAAACAGAAACTGAGAAAAGGGAGACAGTGAATTTGTCAGTTTGGGTAAAATTCAGATGCTGGCTAGTAAGTACACTGACTGGATGCCAGCAAATACATTTTTAGAACCTGATAGAAAATCAACCAGAAAAGGTGAAGAGAAAACACTGGCTAGGAAGA
Organism: Protopterus annectens; assembly: GCF_019279795.1. Classification (NCBI taxonomy): domain Eukaryota; kingdom Metazoa; phylum Chordata; order Ceratodontiformes; family Protopteridae; genus Protopterus; species Protopterus annectens. The sequence continues at coordinate 624,790,640 of NC_056736.1, forward strand.
ATCCTGCACCATTTCAGTAAAAAGCAGCTCAGGCTTTAGCTTTGGTACAAGAGGTGGCTTCCAGTAATTTAGAGAGGAATATAAATCAAAACTACTCAGAGGTGATTAAAATAAATGAAACATCAAAGGAACATATCAACTCAAACAACAAAAGGATTGGAAAAAATAGAAGAACCTGAAACTGGGTATTCTGATGAACTGATAAAACTGCAAACATCAGAGGGTTAAATAAAGAAAAGGCTTGTTGAGTATGAAGCTTGTCAAGAAGAGATATTTCAAAAAAAATTAGAGTTAGAGGACGGAGAGCACAAGAAAACCTGAGATTCTAAGAGAGACTAGATAAGCAAAGATAAGCTAAGAAATAATAGGGGAGATATGTATGTCTCCCAAATAAGCAACAAAATCTAGAGGATTTCGTATCTTTGTCTGGAGGTACTTACATAGGTATTTTTATACCCCAGGCAGACTTCAAAGAATTTTTCCTCAAGTAGACAGCAAATGTTGGAGGTGTGATTAGGCAGAAAGAGGTAACTGGGAACATATTTTCTGAGAGTGTCATGCGTTGGTAGACATTAAAGAGTCCCTGCAGACTGCTTTATCAGAGATGCTGAATGAACAAGTTGGAGTGACTAGAGAAATGATTTTTTGAGCTATGACACAAACTCAGAACTGCATAGACATAAGTAAGGCCTTACTAAGTCTAATTATGATGGTTGCCAAAAAAGCAATTACTAGAAAATGGAAATCAAAGTCTAAACCTACTTCACTAAAAGTAGTGAAGATAGTAACAGAGATAAAACAATTGGACTTGGGATCTTTAGAAAAGGGTTGGAGAAAATTACAAAAGAAAAATGGGAAATGTGGGATCAATGCATGCAGAGGAGGAACAAGGTTTTAAAAGAAGGCAGGATTTGAATGAATTATGTAATGGTTGACAATGACTGGATATGTTAAATGTGATGAATAATGTTTGCAGCTATAGTTATGTCACACAGTTTGGAATGCATAATGTTTGCAACTGGGATTGTATCACTATGGTTTATTGTCATTTATATAAATGTAACATGACCTATGCCATACATGATAATTTAATAAAATGCTTCTTGTTTAAAAACAAAAGAATACCTGAGATTTTCTTCTGTACCAGAGAAAGTGATGGAAGAAACAGACTATATTAATTTTATGAAAACACAAATAAGCAGTTGGACTGGTGTTTTACGGAAGGATTTGTTAATTGAAAGGGCACATTGAGTGCATGCTCCAAACATGGCCATGAGAAAAGAGCCTAGACCTATATTAGTAAAGATGCATTAATGCCAGCAGAAAGAGGTGATCCTGCTAAAACTGTAGTAGAAGGGAAAGTAATAAAAGTTGGAGACAGCAGAGTGTCTGTGGAAAATTAATATTCACTGTACAGTAGGCAAAAGAGAAGCAAATATATCCCAGCAATCAGGGAATATCAAGAGGCAGGTATAAGATTCAAGGTACTGTATCCAGTTGCTTCAAAACATTTTTTCCTGGAGGATCAAAAACATTTTTTGTATGCATAACAGGCTAAGGAGGAAATAAAAAAATGTTTATCCAACATAAAGTAAGCCCGGAAGCAGTAGGTGACTCTGCTTCTCATTTTTCTGATAATAAAGCTCATAGAGAAAATTTGCCAGTGAAACCTTTTCCAGCTTACCAGAGGAAAATTATTGAAAGACAGAAAAAGCACAAGAATTGACTAGAAAAATCAGGAGTACCTTAGAGTTGAACCACAGTTTGGTGTTGGGAGATGGAGATGATCAGGAAGAGACCAACAATACTGATATTAGTGAATAAAAGGGAGACTATAAAGGGTTAATCACATTTCTGAAATATGGTTTTACAAGGAAACGTGATTGAAAAAAGACTGGACTTTTGCTGACTTTATTAAACTTGTGGAAAGACTGTATAGCATATACCCATCATTATGTTATTACTGTTTAGAAGGACACTGAAAGGGGAAAAATACTGTAAGTAAAACAATTTTTGTTGTTATTAATATTTATATAAAATATTTCATGATATAAACTGCATGTTATGTATAGTAAAGCAGTTTTGTATAGTTTTTAGTCAGTGGTGTTTTAAGTGTGGGAGGACCCTTTTAAGAGACTGCTGTAAGTGTTAAAGAAATTAAAGTAAACAAGTACATTTTGGTTGTAAAAATATAGACTTTACAGTTTAACTAGAGAAGAAGTTTGGACAAAAGCAAGTTTAATGTTAATATGCTGTGATCTTGGACTGCTGGGGTGAGGTGTAAAAGTACACTTATTATATTATATGTAGAATTTAAGATGCTTTCTCTTATTTTTACTAGGTTGAATGTCTAAATTAATATCCTTGGCTTAAGCTATAAATAAGTATTTTTTGTAGGCTTGAAAAATAAGAGGGCGGCCATGATGGTGCAGCAGTTAGCATTGCCGCCTCACAGCAAGAAGTCCTCGGGTTCGATCCTCGGCTGGGGTGCCTTCTGTGTGGAGTCTGCATATCCTTCCTGTGGTAATGTGGTTTTCTTCTGGGTGCTCCAGTTTCCTCTCACATCCCAAAGACATGCTGTAGGTGGATTGGACACTCTAAATTGGCCCTAGGTGTGAGTGTGTGTGCCTTCTGTGGAAGGTTGGGTGCTGGGTTGGCAACTTGACACCGTAAATCTCCATGGCCAATCATGAGCGGACAAGTGATCCACTTTGGTGACCCCTAACTGGGAAAAGCCGAAAGAAGAAGAAGGCTTGAAAAATAAGACAAATTATGAAAATAATGGAAATGCTAAGTTTTAGCTTGTTTTTTTCATTAGCAAATGTTTAATGAGAGTCAAAAAGTCTAGAGCTGAAGGCAAGTGTATATTCTGCTCTGAGTGAAATTTATAAAGATTCATTGCTGACTATTACATGGAGACAAGCAATTAATCTAGAAAGCTCTGAGGATTCTTTGCTGAGGGAAATGCAACATTTAAAGGTACAATGACAAGCAGTTCAATGAAAAGTAAAGTTTGAAATCATGGGAAGTGAATAAGAAATAGCAGCCTGCCTAGCAGAATTACTTTACTTTAATACATTTAATATAACATTGTACAATTTAGCTTTATTTAAAGATAGCCAGTGCACTTTTTTCTAAAGGTTAAAAGTTAATGTTTTCTGAAAGCATACACACTGTTTTTCATATCTGGGAAGGGAATGGAGATAAGAAAAAAACAGATCACAATCAGTGTAAGTGCAAACACAGGCTATAGCATGTACTTTAGCATGGATAACCTTAATTTTAGGTTAGCTAATACCTGTGGGTATAGCTGTTAATTTTGGGCAATTGTTCCTATCTGGAGGTTAAACTTCAGTTTTTGAAGATGGATACATTTTTGTCAGTTTGTTCTAAGTTAATATGGGATGGGGTATTCTGAAAATCTATTTAGTTTTTTGTTTAAACATTTTTATTTATATATTTTGAAAAATATGACATAAGTTCAAATGGAAATGAAAGACTGTAAAGCATATAATGGGCTAGACTAGCTGTATAAAAGATCAGCCTGCCAAACAGTAGTGTGTATGTGTAACACAAAAGTTGTAAATACACATAAAAAAACTATCATGTATAATAGGTGGGAAAATAGCTTTTCATCATAATGGCTACACTATCCATATTATCTTGGAACATAAATGGCCTTACAAGTATAAATAAAAAGGAAAGAGTATTGAATTACGTTAAGAAATGTAAAGTGCAAATAGCAATGCTGCAGGAGACACATTTAGAAATAAATGAGCATGTTAATGTGGCAAAGAAAGGATTTCATAATATATATTCAGCAGAATATCAGGGATAAAGGAAAAGGGGAGTAATTAGATGAATTGCTAGAGGGTCTCCAATAATGACAGAAAAGGAAAAAAGAGAATAGTAGTAGATTTGTGACAATGAGGTGCCAGGAGTAGGCTGGCATGTATTTATATTTACCAAAAACTGCTGTTATAGAGCTTAAGAATATTTTGGAAGAAATAATCAGCTTTTATCAGGGAATATTACTCATATGTGGGGACTGGAATTTGATTTGCAATAGTGAGGATTATCAGGGAGACTTAGAAGACAAACTATAACAAAAGAAGATAGATTTCTGAAAATATTTAGTATGTGAGATGTGGATTCAGTAGTTAGAACTTGGGCAGAATTTATGTTATTCCCCAAGATACAATAACTGGGCTAGACTAGATAGAAATTATATTTCATACAACATGTGCATTTAATTGAAAGCTTTGACACACATCCAATAACTATTTCAGATGATGCTCCAATAAGAAGTAAGATAAAAAGCAGGATAGTGATATAAAAATTAGACACTGGTCTTTTCCTACCTATTAAAAAGAGAGGAATTTATAAATGGGTAGTGGATTTTTTTCAACATTTATTAGGGAAGCTAGAAATATCTTCAGAAGTTATAGCTAATAAGTAGGATAAAATGACAATGGAGTTTTAAACAGAGTTTAAATAAAACAGAAAAGGTGAAAAAGTGATAGGAATTACTTAGAGGGGCTAACAAAGGTTAAAGTACTGCAGAATAGGGGGAATCTCACAGAACAAGAAGAGGTGAAAATGCAGAGTGCTAAAGAGAAAATAAGGGAGTATCTAGATAATATGCATGAGTTTAGATATATTGCTGTTAAACAGCTATTTTTGATAACTCCAGAGCACAAAAGCTTTTAGTATGAATGACTTAGGCAGCAGAAAGTAGAAAGGGGTGTCATCAAATGCAGTGAGCTTATAAGAAGAAAAATAGCCAGATATCCTATAGAGGTATTAGAGATTTTTCAGAAATGTTATGAAAATGTGTACAAAGAATTTGTATAAATCAAAGAAATGTAGAAATCAAGAAAGAGCACAAATTAAATATATATGGAGGATATCAAAAGTTAGAGGTAGATGAGGTTCAACAACTAACAGTTAAGATAGGAGGAGATGAGATAAAAACAATGAAGTATAATCAATCTTCAGGAAAGTATCCAGTAACAGATAGTATTCTTGTAGAACTTTGGAAGTTAGGAGGGAAGAAAGTGATAAAGATCTGGAAGATTTTAACAGTGTTTGAAAAGGAAAGCAATCACTAATATCTTGGAAGAAAGCTATGGTGGCAGTATTACCTAAGGAGAGTAAAGACCCAGAAAACCCAGCTTCATATTAACCCATTTCCATTTTAAAGCATGATTATACTTATAAAGTGTTTATTTCTATACTAGTTAAAGAATGGAAAGGTGTTGCCAGTATTAATTGATCTGTATCAGTGTGATTTTGCAGAGAGGAGGCAAACATCTGACAACATTAATACAACAATGATGATCCAGAGGGAAGCAGAATGTAAGAAAATACTGCTGTTGTTGATGGGTCTTGATGCAGGGAAAGCATTCAACAGATTAAGCTGGGATTTTATGAGCTGGGCTATGAATGCTTTGCCTTCCCTGATACAATAATAAGGTTAATTAGGAGGATATATGAAGGATGGTTGGCAAGAATTAAAGTGTGTGTGGTGGGGGGGAGTACTCTCTAAGTTGTGTTTGAACACAGGAACGAGACAGGCATGATCTCTTTCCTCTTTTTCTATTTGCTTTATATTTAGAGCATTGGCAAAGAAAATAAGGGAATTAGAAATGCAAGGATGTAACTGTTATGGCAATCAAAAAGTTGGCTTTATTTGCAGATGGTATTATTTTATACTTGATAAATCCAGAAAAGGACATCACAGTGTTATGGAACATTTTGAGATAGTTTAAAGTCTTTTCAGGGTATAAAATTAGTGATGATAAAACAAGGGCAATAGCCTTAAAGTATGTACCCGCACATGAATTGGATCAGCAATACCCGTATTTTTGGGGAAACAATAAGATAAAGTGTTTCTTAAAATTGATTAAAATGGCTTCATTGTGGGAAGAGACTAAACAAAAGATAATACAAAAACTGAGAAACTTGAAGCTCTTTTTTATAGATAACAAGAGCAAGGTCCAAGCATTGAAAATGATTGGGTCTTTATTACATCATTGAACTTCAAAAAGTTTGAAAGATGTAATATCAAACTTAAACGTCTGAAACCTGAAAATAGCGAAGCTACGGCACATCGATTTTTTTTCCCAGAGAAAAAAAAATTGGTGGGCCGTTTTTGGGGCTTTGATATTTCCTCCACTGTGGTGTGATCTTGGAGTTGGTATATTTAAGTAGGGGGTGTGGGTGGCACCGTTTAAGTTTTAGGTTGAAGGGGGTTTTTTTGTTGTTAGGGAACAGTGATTTTTTTTCCCTGGGAAAAAATTGCTGTTCTTTCTGTTTGCTATTTGAATGTTTCAGACATTCAGGTTCGTATTGCATTGTTCGAACATTTTGCAGTTCAAGGATGTAATATAGACCCAAAATGTTTTATATAATGGCCAGACAAAATGTTATCAAACAGAGGAGAGGTTGTGGACAATAAATAATAAATAGTTGAAGTAATTTACCTGGGAGGGGAAGCAGGCAATAATTAAATGGGATACACTGATCTTTCCACTAGAACAAGGTGGTTAGAGCTACACAATTAAGGCTCTCTCTCTCTCTCTCTCTCTCTATATATATATATATATATATATATAT
>NC_056736.1:624802257-624814757 GCF_019279795.1 Protopterus annectens
AAAGTCAGTGGAGAACTGTAAAAAGGGGGAAGAATCTAAGTATGGCATGGACTGACTACAAAAAAAAAAACATTTGACAGCATCCCACATTCATGGATAAAAGAGTGCTTAAAAATGTGTAAGATACTCCTTACACTGATAAACTACATCATAGCGACCATGAAACAGTGGCAAACCACTTTGCAGTTAAGCCATGATAAAGGACAAATTATTATTCCAGGGATAAAAATCCAAAGGGGATATTCCAGGGTGAAGCTCTGTCACCGTTGCTCTTTTCCATTGCCCTAACCCATTAAGCTGTCTGCTTAACAGATTAGGTCATGGCTATAATTTGGCTCCTAGAAAATGACAAAGTGACTTTTCATCTTCTCTTTGTAGATGATTAAAAACTGTATAGCACATTAGATGAGGAACTGAAAGCACACCTGCATGTAGTCTAAACTTTTTCAGAAGATATTAGAATGTCATTTGGTCTTGATGAATATGCAAGAGCAACCTTTAAAGCAAGAAAGCTGCAGCACCAAGAAAACATTGGTTTGGGACAATAATGTGATATAAAAGAACTTGAGCAAGAGGGAGTGTATAAATATTTGGGAATTGATGAGGGATCAAGAATAAAACATGATGGCCAACTGATAGCAGTTTTTTAGAGTTCCATGAAATTAGTATAAAAACAGGAAATAACTTATTTTATTTTAGTAAAACTACTTAGAATTGGTAGATGAAAGTATAAACTATATTATTAGTAACTTTGGTGAACTTAGGAAAGTTTTTTCCTGTCAATTATAAAGGAAAATATATAATTTCTGGAGATGAGGACTTCGAAGACTTTTCATTCTGACATGGCTTTAAAAAAAGAAATGCAGCTTGTGACATCTGCTCTACAAGAACTTGCACTAAAAATGGATGATTTTAAGGAGAATTTACAAAACCTCAAGGAAAATTGTCAGAAACAAACAGATTACCTCAAGGAACTTATACAGCAGCACCAATCCAGAATAACACACTTAGAATCATCCCTGAATGATCTTGATGGAAGACTGAAGGAAGAAGAAAGCCAGAAAGATTTCCTTATCAGTCAAAATACTTGGCTTCTCAATAAAGTGGATGACCTGGAAAACAGGGAGAGAAGGTCAAATATAAGGATTTTTGGCATCCCTGAGAGAGCTGAAGGAGAATATATCATCTCTTTCCTAAATAACTGGATTCCAGAGATTTTAGATTTAAATGAAGGTCTGTCCTTTGGTATTGAAAGGGCTCATAGAGCTTTAGGAAAGCCAGTGTTAACATCCTCCTCTACTTCTCCCAGATCAATAGTGATAACGTTTCTATCTTATTTGGACAAGGAGTTGGTCCTAAAATCTACCTGGAGGAAAAGTCCATTAAAATTTAATCAAAACCCAATTAGGTTTGATAATGACTGTTCTACCAGGGCTTTGGAACAGAGGAAAAAAGCTTGGCCATTAATAAAACTGTTAAAACACAATAACATCAAAACTCAGCTTCTCTTTCCTGCTAGAATAAAAATCATATATCAGAGTGAAATGAGATCATTTAATGCCCCAGAGGAAGCCACTGCCTTTATTAAAAACAATAACATTATTTCCTTACCTGAAGATATGTAATGGGCATCTGCATCTCTGAAGAGAGTTACTAATGAATCTTCTTGGACTGATATTAAAAAGAAAAAAAGAAAAAACTGAGTCAAAGATTGCTGTTCCCACTAAATCTCTCAAAGCATCTACTGCAACTGGACTTTAATTTGTTTTATACTTGCTAAATTTTCAAGTAAGGTATGTCATGGCAATATTTTTCTTAGTTTTTCTTTCTCTTTTTGCTGTTTTCATTTCTATACTTTTTTTGTTCATATACAAATTAAATAACTGTTTATGCTTTTTAGTATATTAGTATAATATTACTGGTTTATTGAGTGATATAATTGAACAGTAAGCTATCTTTGCTTTTATGACCTTAAGGTGACATGTTTTATTTCAAATAATATATAGCCCTTTGCCCTGCTAAATGCTCTTCTGAGTTATTACACAGGCATAGTCACTGCTTAGATTAATTTATCAAAACTGTTTTGGATACATGGGATAACAGGGCATATCTATGATTTATTATATATTAACTAATTTCTTTAATATTTATAACTTCAGATTGTTTCAGAATAAATATTGATACCTGTGTGAACAATAAGCTGTTTGCTGGCTTTTGACATAAATTGGGTCTCTCTGACAGTTATATGCTTGCATGTTTTATGGCACAAAGTTTTTAAATGGTTACAAGTTATGTTTCCTGTGTGTTCCTGGTAAGTGCTTGCTTCAGAAAATGACTGTATTTAAAATAAGAATGATGACATGAATTTATGGACTGTTCTGCCTATTAATTAGAAGCTTTAGCTGGGATCGGAGAGGTGTGTTCTTTTTTTTTTTTTTTTTTTTAATAATGCTTTTAAATGACTGTTTAGGATGTTCTAAATTTGCCGGTTACATAGAGTTTAGTTATGGGAAAGGCTGTATGAAACTGTTTTTTTTTTTTTATTTGTGTTGTATGGTTTGTGATGTCCGGGGGTGTTTCCTTGTGTATTGAATGTTAATTTACTGATTGAAAGTATCTGACAGTTAAACTTTGCATTTGTTGATGTAAATAAGCAGACTTTGTGATACAGTTAAAATTAGGTCAGGAAACTGTACTGTGTAGCGTGCTGGGCGAGAAAATGTCAGTTTGAAATTTAAGAAGTGAAGCTTTCTTACTTAGCTCGTGACATCATGTATTCTATGCATGCAGATCAGATTACATTACATCTAATGTGTATATGCAAGCGTAATTGTGAATGTCAAGAGTCTGATTGGTTAATATAGCATAGTAGGCTTCTTTTACAAGAATTATGAGCTACACTGTCTGAGATATCCACGGTGGTGCAGCAGTAGCGTTGTTGCCTCACAGCAAGAGGTTCTCCCGTTCAGTTCTCGGCTGGAGTGTGGGGAGTGCCTTCTGTGTGGAGTCTGCATGTCCTCCCCACGGTCGAGTGGCATTCCGAAAGACATGCGTGAATGGCCATACCTTCGTTGAAGGTTGGGCGTCGAGCTGGCAACTTGGCACTGTAAAAATCTACTGCCAATCATTAGCGGACAGGAGTTCCACTGTGGTGACCCCTAACCGGGAAAAGCCGAAAGACAAACAACAACATGGGCTACACTGTCTGCAAACATATTCATGGTTCCCTTTTATAATAGTGACTATATTTTGTGATCAAATATATACAGAAACTTTATTTTTTCTTGTAAACAGTTAATTATAGCCACTATTTCTCATGAATATACTGGAGTTTTTTATAAATAGATATTTACAAATAACTTTCCTATGCAGTTAGCATGTGTTTAGTATAGGTTTATACATTTACAGGAAATGTTTATGATTAATGGTAATAATTGTAAGGATACTCAGATACCATATAAATCCTGGCAAATGTATGTGTGAATAATTTTGATTGAACTATAGTTACTTTGTATCTAATATGTTGATTTTCTTATTGTATCTTAGATATTATTTATGTTTCAGATGTCATGTTTTCAGTTATTATAAAGTCATGTTTTTTAGTATATTAGCACTTTATGACAGGGAAAGAGTTCAGTAATATCTATGACTAGTGATAACATAACAAACAAGTTATGAGTTTCAGTATTACCACGTTACTATGGTAGATATTTACAGCTATTTCTAAGTCATTCACTTATTCTGAGTCATTCACTTTTAAGACCTGTTATCCATAGTAAGTTTTATATAAATAATGGTTTTTACTAATTTTTGTCATATTAACTGATGCCAGTTAATTATTATTGATTTTAGTCAGTCATTTAAACATCTGCTATTCCAAAGGTTTAGGAGTTAACTAAGGGCAAATATGTCTTATGGAATATTTCTAAGAATCTATGTTAACATCTTTTGGGAATGACACACCCTCACTATGTGCTAACACCCAATTCTTGTGAAGTTTTTATTTAGTGGGAGTTTGTCATGATAAGTTTTATTCAGAGGGCAAGTAAATACAAATGCTAAATGATTCTTTGATTTGTTCTGCAATTTTGAAGTTTTTATTAGAACTAATACAGATGACATGCTTAGGTATTTTGGGTAATCATTTAGATTGTTAATAAAGCTAATGTTTCCTTAGTCTATTAGGCACTAAATTCAGATTATATATATCCTAATATGTCTCTTGCTTCCTTAGTGAATAATTACTGTCTAAATGTTTAATTTTTCTAATAATAGTGTATGTAACTTATCTCTAAAACCTAACTGGAATCAATATCTGATTAGTTGTTTATCACTACTATTTCTCTCTTAATTTATAATATATTCTCCATTTTTTACTTTGTTTTCATGAGCTCGAACCAACAAAGGTTGATGGTTGGGATGGGTAGTCTAGCAGATTTAGTTTTGTTTGCTAAACTAGGAATGTATCTCATTCCATGTATAGGGTGTATTAAAATTTATATCACGGTGAAATATGCTAATTTTTTATTTAACAGTTTTTCTAGTTTTGAAATGCCTGACAAAATAGTTTTACTTTTATCTTTCATGGGGAAAGGTATTTGGATTGAGATAAATAGAAATATAACAATTGATATTCTGTTGTCTATTCAGGAAGAGTATTATGTATACAGGATTCCATTAATACAAGTTCCTTTATTATTTATCTTTAAAGAATTCTGATATGGATTTAACTTTGATATCCTTAAGTACTAATGGCTTAAACAACCCATATAAGAGAGCTAACCTACTAAGGTATCTTAAACTAAACAACGCTCAAGTAGTTTTTCTCCAAGATACACACTTTAAAATAAATGACGCATTTATGTGGGATCCTAAGGAATACACAATACTTGCTCAATCTTCTTATAAAAATAAGACCAGAGGAGTAATAATTCTATGGAAAAAAGACTTTCTTAAATCCCCAAATTATTTACAAACATGTAGATAATGATGGACTCATGGCCTTAGTTATACTTAAGTTTTTCAATAGAATTTGGACTCTGGCTAATTTATACTGGTTCCCGGGTATGGGGGTTGGACTAGCTAAGAAATAGACTTTGTTACAACTACTTTTAAAGGTAATATTATACTAGGAGGTGATTTCAACTGTATCACAGATATTACAGAAACTACCAATAGGAAATCTCCTAGACTATCGTCCTCAGCCAAACTGTTAAAAAATGGACAGAAATGTTTAAATTAAAAGACACCTTTAATGCTTTGGGACCAAATTCTTTACTATTCTCACACCAAGACTATAGACATGCTACCCAAACTAGAATAGATAAAATTTATATCTCACAATCTTGAATTTTTCAATACAACTTTGTCCCTTTTCAGATCATAATTCCCTGTTGTTAACAATACACGTGAAATTCAATCAATTAGTTATTACTTCAAGGATTCATTCATATATCACAAAACTTAAAGATTTTAAATCTTGGATAACTTCTGAACTTCAGCTTTCCTTAGAGATTAATTATAAACCTGAAGCAAACACAGTTATGGTTTGGGATTCTCTTAGGGCCTATCTATACGGTAAAACCATTAGCTGGTACAAAAATAAAATTAAAGAATGGGACTCAGAGTTACAGCATCTCCAAAATCAATTATTATCTCTTAAATCTAATAAGAACTTAATTGCTAGTGATAATAATAAGAAAGTAGAAGAATCAAATAAGAAATACAATGAAATATTATCCTGTAAAACTAATTTAGCTATGGAAAAACTGAAATTAAATTCTAATGCTACCTCTCCTAAACATCTTCATAACCTATCTATGAAAGTTAAGATGCAATCAAAAATGAATAACATTGATAGTATCTTTCATGAAGGGAAAATGAAAAAAGTCTCACACACAGGGGACATTCTGGCAGTTTTTAATTATCAGTATGCAGAGCATCATAAAGATAAAATAAGTATAAATGAATGTGAGAAGTTAGAGAATATAGTTCCCAACATAAGAATTCATGAGGAACTTAAGTTACATTTACAAAAAACTATTTCTCACAAGGAAATTATAGATGGGATTAAAGGAAGTAAGTCTAATAAAGCACCTGGAAGAGCTGGCTTAATTATTGAAATTTATAGATTGTTCCCTTCTTCTATAATCTCTCTCCTACATAAAACCTTTCTTGAATTTCAAGCATTGGCAAATATTCCTCCTTCTTGGTGATATTCTCTAATTTCACCCTATATTAAAAGAGAATAAGGACCCTAATCACTGCAACTCATATAGACCTATTCCTTTGTTGAATAATGATTATAAACTATTTATGTCAATTATGGTCAATAGATTGAAAATACCCATATCTAAAATAATAAATGAAGACCAACTGGTTTTATACATAACAGGCATATACATGATAATATTAAAAGAGTATTAACACTGATAGATTACCTCAATAGAGAAAACTATGAAGCATTGATAATAGGTCTAGATATTCAAAAGGCCTTTTACTCCTTAAATTGGGGTGATTTATTTAAAGTCTTACTGTTATTTGACCCCCCCACACACTTTTTTATAACAATGATAAGGAAAATCTATGAAAATAATCTAGCATATGTCAAATTAGGTCCATTTACTTACAAAGCAATCCAAATCACTAGAGGTAGTAGACAAGGATGTCCCATGTCCCCTATCCTATTTGCTCTGGCCATATAAATACTTGCCATTTTAATACATAATAACCCAAAGATAAGCGGTATAAATATATATGACCAATATATATCTAAAATAATGGTGTCTGCTGATGATGTCTTACTTACCTTACCCAGCTCTAAGGAAGTGTTAGGTTAAGTAGATGTAGTAACAACAAATTTCCAAAAAATTTCAGGACTCTCCTTCAACAAATCTAAATCAAAATATTTATTATTAAATAAAAAAAGAACATACAGGTTCCAGTTAATCATAGTATTGGAATCATGGTATTGGAAACCAAGTTTCAACTCTAGACTATTTAGGAATAGTCCTAGGTAAGAATATAGAGGAAACTTTACAGCTTAACTATGCTAAAGCCATAGACTTAATCAAGACATTAATAAGCAAATTGAATAATTTGTTTATGATATTTGATGATGGGTTACAACTGATAAAATTTGGTTTTGTTACCTAAAATATTATATATAGCACAAACCTTTATACTTCTACCAAGAAAGAAAATCCTTAAAGAAATCACTTAATCTCTGATGAAATTCCTATGGTACCCCAAAAGAAATAGAGTGGCATATTCTCATCATATCAGAAAATGGGAACGGTGGGGGGGGGGTTAAAATTCCCAGAGACTGAAACTTATATAAAGGCATCTATAATTAAAATAGTGATGAATTGGATAAATCCTAGATACTCTTCCAACTGGAAACAGTTACACTCCATTATACTAATGAATGAAAATTATTTATCACAAAATGCTTTGGTAACTGACAAAGATAAGATATGGCACTATTTAAGTTTACATTTACAGCATAGTACAACAACATTAACTAAACTAACACTAATAAACAATATTTTTGATGTGTTTAGAAAATTCATTAACACAAATCTAGATATAAATCTAGATATAAAACTGTGGCATAGATTTTTTTAATACCATTTACTATTACAAGGGATTTCCCTGATAAAACACATAGAGAGATTTTTGGCTTATGGGATAACAGTAACCTATTTTGTTGGTTGCAATGTATTGAAAACCTAGAAGTTTTGAACACACAAAGTATATTGTCAGCCTATGGCATATCCTCTAATGACTGGTTGGTTCTTCAAAGTGTCACAGCATAGACAAAGGATCTTTGTAGAATAATACATAACTCATCCTTCAAAACTGTACCAAAAATTATAAACTGGATTTTTGGAATTATATATAATAATATCAGTGTTAAAAATGAATTAGCATATCTATATAACACTTTAATTGTCTATAAGACAGCTCATAAAGATTCTTACTGGCAATACCTAACTAAAGGGTTTCAAGTATCATTATCAATGGAAGATAAAACAAACATTTTATTTTCAGTTAAACTAACTTCTTATTCACAATTCTGGAGGATTGTTCATTGGAAATTTCTACACAGATCCATTTTGACACCTGAGAAACTCTCAACAATTAACCCTTCAAACAGCAAGTTATGTTGAAGATGTCATCTGTCCACTAATGCTGACTGGTCTCATATTTTTTATGACTCTACTAATATTAAACCATATTGAAATGAGATTAACAAATTTCTTCATGCTATCTATATTGATATATTTGTTTTGACAAAGTCTTTAATTTTATTGAATGTTGTTAATAGTAATAATATGAAGAAAGATGACCTGTATTTGTTGTGGACAATGTTAGCAATAGACAGAAAATGTATAACTAGAAGATGGAACTCTAATGTAGCACCCACAATGGAGGAATTCCTATCATCACTGAAGAAAGGCATACTAATGGAGAAAAGAACTAAAGAGTTAAGAACTTTTCCTAAGCCATTGGTTAGTAGTCCGTTCAGGAAAGTTTTGAATTTGATTGATACCCTACAGATGGAACCAAACTCTTCCTGACTATCATAGTTTATATATTAACTTATTATTTAACTACACATGTTTTTATCTGAATCCTTTTTGTCAGGCTGAATGTAAATACTGTAAATAGTTATTGGATGTTATGAATGTATTAAATTATTGTGTTATTTCATCAAAATAAAAATCATTTGAGTAAAAAAAAAAAAGAATAAAACATAAATAAACGAAAAAAACCAGTAAGGAATATTTCAGAAGACTTCAATTTTGAAAACAATGTCAACGTCTAGGAACAAAATTCAAGCTATAAACTCATTTGCTCTTCCTGCCCTAACTTACAGTGTTGGAGTGATTGACTAACCCCAAAAGGTGTTGGATAGATTAGATAGGAAAGCAAGAATGATGCTTCATGCTCATCAAATGATTTATAAAAATCACTGCAGACCAAGATTATATATTCCCTGTTCTGAAAGAGGTATGGGCCTCCTTGAAATTGATTACATGTATAGATCTGCAATCGTGGGACTCCACACATATCTACTGACCTCACAAAACCCAAACATAGTGAAAGTTTTGAAACACAAGGAGAATAAATCTAAGATGACTTCCCTGCTTACTGTAGCAGAAGCATATTGGTGTCAAGTGGGAATGGAAATCAAACTAGAAGTAGATAAATATCAGGCAGCAACTGAATGTGCCAAAAAACAAAAGAAAGAATATAAGCTGAAGGATCATGTGAGAAGGCAAGAATTGTGGAAAATGCATAAATATAGTTGCAAGCATAGAAAACTCTTGTTGATCAGGGCTGAACATAGGAATGGTTAAGGAGAGGCAAATTCAAACCAAGAGATGAAAGGTTAATATTGGCATCCCAAGAAAGTGGGCTAAGCACATGTTGGTTTACAAAAGTCCATTGAACATGTGGGAGAAACAGACAAATGTAGGTTTTGTAAACAGAATTGGAAACAGTCGCACACCTTGTTGCTAGCTGTGACATACTAATGGTAGAAGGACTGTATACTGAAAGGCATAATAATGTGGCAAGACTGTTGCACTGGGGATTGTGTAAACATTATAATATTGAAAAACACTGGAAACATGAGCCACAAACCATCACAGAAAATTATGAAGTTTACATCACATGGCATCACCCATTACCAACAGTTCAAAAGATAGATGGGAGAAAACTACATATAGTGGTCCATGAAAAGAAGACAAAAGTAGCATAGATCATTGAAATCGCCATACCCAGTTACTACAGTGTCTTGTGTACAGAGAGACACAAAGTCATAAAATATCAGGATTTCCAGGCAGAAATGAAGAAAGATACCCAGACAGTTGTAATAGTAGTAGGAGCAATGGATCTTATAAAAAAGAATCTACAGTCGTATTTAGATATGTTACCAATGCAAGTAAATCCATATGAACTGCAGAAAGAGTCATTACTGGGCAAATTGCAGGTGTTGCGAAGAGCACTTCTGGCTGACATCAAAAGACTGAAGCAATACTAATTTCATGAACTTTAATCATACTTTAACTTAGGAATAGGGTCCATTCCCATCATGGTATTAGAAACCCAAAAGACTTAAAAACATATATTATATTCATACAGTAGCCAAAAGTATTCTAAGAACTAAGCCAACACAAGAATGGAGAAAGGAAATTTTGCCAATAGGAATGACTGCAAATAAGGGTACAGAGAACAGGCAAGGGGAGTTGGAATATACTGGAGAAAATTAGTAAACGAACCAAGGTACTCGGAGCAAACAACTAGAGAGGAAAATCTAATAGAGTGGGATGAGGCCAATAAGGCATTTGGACTGCAGGCTAGAGACTGCCTTCCCTACCAGTGATTGATATCAGAGTATAGGCGAAGAGAAAGGGGAATTTTAACTGAAAGGCTTGCTTCAGTGGAGTTTTTATTTGAATCTAGAATAGAAACTGCTGTTAAAAATGAGGATAATTAATATGGCATATAAAAGTTTGCAGAATAACTATAAGAATCAATCAGAGGAAGTTTGAAAAGATTGAGAAGGGAGAGACTAGAAAAGTATAAGAGTACAATGGGAGGACATACATATGGCTCCCAGGTATGTAGGTGGGTTTCAACAAAGTTAAGAATTCAGCAATCTGTGTAGTGTTGGACTTGATGATGGTTACAAAGAAAAAGAAGATATATGATGTATAATGCATGCAAATGGAAAAAAAATGTTATTGTTTTCTCTTTATTGTAATATATCCTTGCATATGTCTTAAGTTATAATTTAATAAAGGTGTTTAAAAGAAAAATAGACTGTTGTACTTTGACAGAATTGCCACCCCCCCCCCCCAAGATCTGTCAAAGGGCAGGCAATAGTCGGAAAATTAGACACAAACTTTTTATAGTACCCTGCTTGTTCAAGGAATGCTTTCAACTGTCATAACAGAAGATAACTCCAGTTTTTATTGTCTCTACCTTTCCTAGTTCTTAGCACTTATTTTCCTATAAGATATCCTAGTTCCCCTTCATAACGTTGCGGGCCAGTTCATTGAGTCTGAAAACAGTGAGACAAAACCGTTGTAAGTACAGAAGCACAAAGTTCCGGAACGTCGGCTTTCCTCTCTGGGAAAGTAACCACTTGGCCACCATGGTGAACTTTGCCCTTTCTCCACTGTAATGCACTCTTGGAGTTGGTATATTTAAGTATGGGGGGTGAGGGAGGCAAAGCCCCCCACTTCAGTGAGTGTAATTTGCTACTGGTTCTGTTTTTTTTTCAGTGGTGGCCAAGTGGTTACTTTCCTGGAGAGGAAAGACGATATTACAGGAGTTTGGGCTTCTGCACTTACAACATTTCAGTTATACCATTTCCAGACTCAATGAACTGGGCCTCAATATTTTGAAGGTAAACTGGTATCCAATGTATTTAGCTTCCACCACACCCAGTTTAGTTTTCTTTGGTTTTCTTAGCATCTACAGTCATACCTGTCTTGTGGATTTCTAACTCAGCCTACACTTTAGCTGAGTAAGATTCCCAGTTCTCTGATTGAATGTCTGCATCATCCAGGTATGCCAGAACATATCAGTAATGAAAACATTTTATATATCAGCCTCTGAATGGTGGCCTGGGCTCCATGCAGATTAAATGGTCTGTGTAGAGAAAGAGACTACCAGGGACTGCAAAAGCTGTATTTTTCTTTGGCAGGGGGGCAAGTGGTATCTGCCAGTAAACCTCCATCTACTGTTTTCAAATGTCTGGCCTCTGCTAGGTTCAGTGTCAGCTCCTCAGTTCTGGGCATGGGATAGCTATCACACTTTGAAATGCTATTCATTTTACAGAAATCTATGCAGACTCATACTGCTACCGGGATTAATGACCATCACTTTTGGGCTTTTCCAGCCAGTATGTGATTCTTTTATCACGCCTACTTTGAGCATTTTTGACCTTCTCTTACTAACTGTTTTTGTGATTGATAGTTTATAATGTCTTACCATGACATTCATTCTGAGTGCTGTCTATGTATTATGCTCTATTTAGGTCTCCCAGGTATTTCTAAATCATTCCTTATTTCATAACAATAATTCTCTCACGTCCTGCTGTTGTACTTTTGACAAGGATTCCTCTAGATGTACTATAGGAAGAGGTGCCCTGGTCTCTCCTATAGGAACTTCAACTTGTAAGCTCTCTGCAGAACGATTTGCTTCCTTTCATGGATTCGACACATTAATGGGATACATTTATTCCATCTCTCTTTTTCCTTGCAGTCTAACATTAGAGTTCACTGTGCTTATTCTAGCCATCACCACAATGGTCCCCTGCCATTTGACCAGAAATTTGTTTCCCACTGAGAGCCTCAGTATCAGTACTTATTACTTAATCTCCTGGGTTAAATTCTCTAAGTCAGAAATTTTTATTATAAACTCATTGCTGCATTTTTTGGGCTACCTGCATGTTTTGCGATTGTGTGGGCAGTAGCAGCTTT
>NC_056736.1:624822257-624857257 GCF_019279795.1 Protopterus annectens
TGAATACTTTGTCATTCATATGTTTATCATGCAAATCAACAGCTTGCCAGAGCAAGGATGAACAACTCAAGATTCAAGGAAGATGTATTGAATGTGGCTGGGAAGTAAAGGGATGAAGCAGAAAGCCTTGATGTGGTGTTCTGCAAAATTACCTGAACCAGATGTTATTGTGTTGCTTTTATGGGGGATGAGGTCATTAACAGCCCATTACTATCCATTAAAGAAGAGATTGAGAACGTATTGCAGCAGACAGGGTAGAAGTGGCCAGGGATCAACTTAATTTATGGATGGCTCAGTGGTGCAGTGGTAGTGTTGTCGCCTCATAGCAAGAGGTTCTCCGGTTTGATTCTTAGCTGGGGTGCCTTCTGTGTGGAATCTACATGTCCTCTCTGTGCTCATGTGAGTTTCCTCTCATGTCACAAAGACATGCGTCTGGAGTGTTTCTCCCTGGGCCTCTGCTGAAAATTGGCTTCTTTCCAAGTTGGACTTTCCCAATAAACAAATGTTAAAACAATAAATAAATAATTTAGTCAAATATTATCCAGAGACCGAACTAGTTGGGGGAATAAAATGTCAAGAAATTAGGAAGGACAGGATTCTGGCAAACAGATTCATCACATAATGGGTAAGAGCATCAGGAGGATGGTTGGTGCAATATGCAGATATTAGTGTAACATCACCTGAACAGTACAGAAGAGATGATGCTCTTCTGTCAAGACCTTGTATGCAGCAGTTTATGAATGGCCTGAGATGGGGGCTTATGTACTTGGGGGTAGGTGTCACATGCCACATTCCTATAGCTGAAGAGCAGACACTCAGAAAGATTATAGTTCAAAGGGGTCCTGGTGAGGGCTATGGGTTTAGACAGCTTCTCTCCCTCTCATCACAGCCATACCTGGTGTCAGCATACCAGCTGTGAGGCTAAGGCTCAAGGCCCACATATTTCAAATCCCCTTTAGCCATTGGTGTTGGCTGAATGATAACAGGGAACTTCCAGTCCGAGTAGTTGGTTCGCAGATCCCCTCAGCCATTGGTATTAATTTAATGCTTAAGGGGACTACGAAGTTCAGTGATTGATGTGTTTGATGGTCTGATTGATTCTCCTTCCAAATTCTAGTGCCTGCACACATCTGAATATTCAATGATTGACAGTTGATTCAGTGATTTGGCTTTGATTGACACTTGATCCATTCACTTGTTTTGCACAATAATTCCATGGCTATGGCTGTTTTCCTGGAGGTGTGTTGCGTGGTTATTGGTGAGTTGGGAGCATGCTTATATTTATCCTAAGACAATGAGAGAAAGTGGCACTGAAAAAGTACTAATAGCATTTCCTGGAAGTCATTGTGTTTGTATGAGTGTGACTTAGCATAAGCCAAGATTCATTTAGCAGTAGTAATACAACACTGCAAGGCTCTGAGCTTAGGGTAAAGATGGTGGAATTCTGGAAAGCCAGTGGTCATAATTCTTCTCTTCAGCCATACAGTGCGCAATTTATCTGAGGTGTTGATCATAGCTCAAGGCAGCAGTGAACTTGACATGCTACACTGGTCTACCTGGGGGCAAAGTGGTATCAGACAATCAAGAAGGGGTGGCAGCACTGTTATTAGCCCCTTCTAGACATAACTTAATGTGCATGTATGTGACTTAGTATAATCCAAGATCCAATTAATGGTGATTAAAAAAACACTGGGTGGCACTAAGTTTAAAGTGCATAGGAAGGAACTTGGGGAAGCAATGGTCATAACACTGCTCTCAACCATATAGTATGTAGCTTATCTGTGTGAAACATATGTCTGCTATAGCCCAAGACAGCAGTGCTCATTTGCCATACTCTTTTATGGTAGATACTCTGACAAGGATGTACACTGTGATACATTAGGGCACGTCCCATACATTTATTCAGTACAAATGATACATGTTTGGCATTTGTCACTATTCAGTTTAAGACTGTTCTGCCTTAGATTTTTCAACAGCTTTCATAGCATCTCATGGCATTGCTGGAACAGGGCTCGGTTTTGAGCTTTTTTATTGGTTAATTTGTTTTAATCACTTTGCTCTCGTTTGCTACATAAACAGTGCATTTATGTGGGGTTTTGCTTGTTTGTGCATCGCACACTGCCAAGCAGTATTGGGCACCGTTGGTGTTTATAGACACAAACACTTCTGCCTGCATATTCTCCCTTAGTACTCCATTGGTGAGGTCATGCAATTGTCCCTCACTGACAGGTGATACATTCAGCGAAGCACCTGAGATATTGACACAGATCCTATCAATTAGCCATTTCTATTTTTTGTCCACTTCTCCTGTCCCCTACTTTATCTGGTCCTTCCTGTCCTCTCCCTGTTTTCTGACCACATCAACTTACCTGGCATTATGGAAGGACAATTTCCCACAGTTTCTCCAGCCAGCCTGGTCAACATGGGCATCCTGAGGCAATGTTGCAATTCCTTCATGTACACTGAAAACCCACTTCTTCTAGTCCACACAAATTCATTATGTGAGAGATGCATCTATATCAAGAACCTAGAATTTCACTCACCAGTCAGTTCATCTGATACTAAGCAGGTTGTCAGCATGCATACCTCACCTCCTGCACCTACCAAACCATCAACAGATAAATCTACATATCTGGAGGTCCTTACCAGAAGCTTACCTAAACACCAGAGAACTCCCAAACACAAACACAAGAACAATTCACATAATACATCCTCTGCATTACATAGTACACATCACACACCAGTGACTCACCAGTTAAGCCCCTAAGGCATAACACATAAACAAACATCTTGGTCATAGGTGACTCAGTTGTGAGACACACAGATGCCCCTCTCACCAGGTTGGATAACGAAAAAGTGACAGTCAGCTGTCAGGTGCCAGGATCTGCCACATCACACACGCACTGAAGATTCTCAACAACAGGCATTGTTATGACTCTGTCATAGTCCATGTTGGTGTGAACAACTTGAGACGTACATCACTGGACTATATGAAGAAAGACATGACTGAGCTCTCTGATTATGTGTCTCAGGCAGGTATGTCCCTAGCCTTAAGCAGCATTTTACCTTTACCTAGGATGATACCTCAATACAAACAAAAAATGATTGACTTCAACAATTGGCTTAGTTTCTGGTGTCATTTAAAGATGATCCAGTGTCTGTCAGCCTGGGATGACATGGTCAACAGACCTTGATGCTTTGCCAGAGACGGTCTTCATCTATCACTCCTGGGATTTCGGTTACTGGCTAAGGCTCTTGCCACCTCCATAGTGCCTTTTTTAGGTAATGCCACAAGAACAAAATTTCCATCATAAAAATACACTCTAAAAACAACCTCAAGGTTATACTGCTAAACCCTAGGAGTCTAAACTAGAAATAGCACTCACTGGAAGCAGTCCTCACCTTGGAAGATGCTGACATTTGTGCATTCACTGAGATCTGGTTTAAGGATGTGTAGAGCACCTCAGCTATACCAGGTTACATTTCCTTCCACACTTTCACACCACAAACTGAAGGGATGAGAACTAAGGGAGGTGGTGTATCAATATTTAATAAAGATAAATACACCTCTAGATTGGTTAAACAGCACAATTCCCTTGAATTACTTCAGGTGCAATTGACTGTTGGTAAGACCCCTCTTTATGTCAGTGCCAGCTATAGGACCCTCCCCATGAATCAGGGCATCCACTCATCCTACTTGGATCTATTTGAGTCGATCAAGATACAACCAAATACCCTGGTTTTGATGAGAAAAGAATTTATGCACCACCAAGCTGAAACGCTCTATTGTAATAATCTCCACAAATAACAGTGTGTTAGGTGTATGTACGTATTTCTTGAAACAAATTATAAATTCTAAGATCTTTCAGAAATATAGTGAAACAGCAAGTCTGTTTAGCAATTAAGTCAGCATTTACTTCATAGAGTTCTCATCAGCTGTGCTAACTTACTTTCACTCTTAAGTTGTAGTCTTGGTTAGTAGTTCCCTTAAAAACTTCAGGATTGATGCCAAGTTAGCAAATGCTTTCAAACTGTAAACTGAAGCCCTTTTTCAGTAGTCCAAGTCTCATTAAAACCACAAAAAAAATGTATTTCACAGTTTAAAACAACACTTACTTCCACAGGGCTCTCATCAGCTATGCTGACGTGCTCTCAGTTCACAATAATAAGTTCTGAATAATAGTTTTCTTTAAAAGCTTTAAAATGAATCCCAAACTAAAAAGCTCGCTCTGGTGAGCTTATTTAGTAAAACACACACTAAAAGCGCTTTTGGCTGTTAGCCTTCTTCAGTTCAATGAGGCTAACAGCCGAAAGCGCTTTTCGTGTTATGCTGCAGACAATTCTGTCTCTTAATAATGAATCATGCAGTTAATTAAATGTACATTCTTTAGTTCAATGTCCCAGATCAATTACACTTACATCAAGAGATTATTGTGGCATTTGATTGCTGATAAATAAATAAATAAATAAATAAGTGGATATAAGGCAAATTCCTATTAAGGACACAGCACTGTTTGAATCTACTTTCATAGCTGCTAAGTCAATTTGCTGCTCTTTTTCAACATTAAATATGTTCAGATAACACATTAAACTGAGATCCTAACTATTTAAGTTGGTGGTAGCTCAGATGGATGTAAAACATCCAACAGCACCTATCAAAAGAAGTAGGGATTCTTTATTAATTCATTATATCAAGTTATATACACTAGTTACATACATTATTTACAATATTTACAATTGATTTCATCTCACATTACAACATAATATAACTATATGTATTTTAATTATTCCCCCTACTCTTTTTTCCACAACCAAAAATGTATCTTCTTCAAAATTTCATAGTACCCATTTCCCATTATATTTTATTTCATTCAGTCTTTCATTCCATACCCCCCATAAAACATAAAATAATTTTCTATTAATTTCCTTCCCTTCCTTTTTCTTTCTGTTACTGTAGTACACATATTTTGTCAAATTCATATTTACATAACTTACGGGTTTAAAATCATCCAATATAGTAATTTCACATAAGTTCTCCCACAATTTTCTCACTCTTATGCAATTTAAAAAGATGTGTTCCATCATCTCAACTTCCCCACAATACTTGCATACCTTCTTCTGAATCATTTTGTAGGGCATATTTGCTTTAACAGGTAATTTACCTATTGTCAATTTCCACATGAACTCTTTACATTCATACATCTTTTTACTCTGTACAAACCTTGTTTCAATTGCGTTTCTTTTTTCGTTTTCTAAATTCATCTAGGGATAAATATAACCGTGTTCACTCATTGTATTTGCATGCCATTATTTTCTGTTTTTTCTACATTTTCTATTTTCAGTTTCCATAGTAATATCTTATTCTGATATTCTTTAATATCATCATTTACATTATTCTTCCATCTTTTCCCATATCTTAATCTTTCCAAAACATCTTTATATTTTAATTCCATTATAGCAATTGCTATATCTCTATTTTCTTCTTTTAATCCTGTCAACGTTGTATACAGATTCAAAGAAGCTGCATGGACTACAGGATTGATTAACCCTAGTCCTCCTTCTTCTTCCTTGACATACAAAATTCCTCTCCTTACAGGATTTAGTCTTGATTCCCATATGGATGAAAATATAATCAATAACAATTATTTTTCATACTTAGATAGGATCATATATATATATGCCTGTGAAATAGGCTATCTTACCTAAAGGAATAGAATTTATTAAATATACTTTTTTCTTATATGACAATCTATGTGATCTTCAAAATATGCATACCTCTTTCGACTTTTGTATATCTCTTCCAATGTATTTCACTCTTCATGTTTATCCCAAATGTTATTCCTAAGATATAATTCTCTTCATCAGTAAAATGAATACCTTGTAATTCACCCAAAAATCCAATTCCTTTACTTTTGTCTTTATTAATAATTAAGCCAAGCATAAATACTTATTTAATTTTCTAATTCCTTGTTCTGTCTATTTCTTATTCTTAGTAATTAAAACTATATCATCTGCATAAGTAAGAATAATTGGGACATATATATATATATATATATATATATATATATATATATATATATATATATATATATATATATATAGATAGATATATACTCTATCATCCTTCATCTTGCCATTTTTAATTCTCTATTCATTCCATTTACAATCACATTCATAACTAATGCAAATGAGATACTGCTTGCTGGACAACCCTGTATTATCCCACACTCTGTTCTTATTTCTTTACTTTAGCAACCATTTAGTATTATTTTAACATTATTATTTTCATATACTCATCTTATAACTTTTATTTTATCACTTATGTTATAATCTCTTAATATACTCTATAATTCATCAAACTGTATTATATCAAATGCCTTATTTAAATCTCCTACCATTGCTTTATTTTTCACCATTTTATTTATAATATCATCTATCACATCTCTTAATATCCATAAGAAATTTTGACTTCCTTTCCCTTTTTTCCTAATCTTCTCCCTATTATTATCATAAATATTTCATAATCTATATTGTTTAATATTATTGGTCTCTAATTTCTAATATCCTCTTTTTTTTCTTTTTTCCATATACATTTTATGTCACCCTTACATATCTCTTTTTTATCTTTCTCTTTTTCTAACCATTCATTCAATACTTCCACAAAATATACCTTTGCCATTCTTTCATATTATAATAAATATAATAATTCCATATATTCCTGTAGCTTTCTCCATATCCAAATCTTCTAAAATTTCATTGAACTCTCCTATATTTACATTTGTTTCCATAATCTCATTATTTTCTTTACTTTATTTACTTTTCACATTTGCCTCTCTTTTCATAGGATCATAGGATCAGAGGAAGTTACTAGGCTATTGGCCCTGAGGCTCTTACAAGCTTAGCCAAAAATTTAGCCCATGTTCCAACAGGTCAGCACCCAATGCCCCTGTCCAGCAGGAACACAGGTGGAATCTCAGGGGTGTATTTTCTGTTCCCCATCCAGTTATCCATGTTGCACTTAAAAAGGATTAATGAAGTACTCTGCTTGACGTGGAAGGGGGAGGGGGTCTCTGTGACACAGGCACCTCCCACACCCCCCGCTACTTAAATATACCAACTCCAAGATCACACCACATTGAACATAATGGAAATCTCCACTTAAGATTTCCATTCAAATGGGTGAACTTTTACAAATTCGAACTTATGGTCTCGACCATATATGGTTAGAACTTGTAAAAGTTTGACTACATCATAGGAACCCCTGGATTCTCCTGGTGAGGAACCTCTGTGGTGCCTCCAGCTGCTGCATGTTCTTTGTGAGGTGCTGAAAGGGGCATTGTACTCAATAATGGGTCTTTTAAGGGAAGAATACAGGGATGTTATGACCTTATTGTCCCTGGATGAGATACCCTTACTAATGAGGTGGGCCATGTAGAAAGCTTGCCATAGAATGGAGGCAGTATGATGGTCAAAAGTCAGTTTGCTATCAACTTGGTTGCCCAAGTATCTCATGACTGATTGTGTGCTTAAGACCTTGTTATTAATGTGATAATTTGTGGGGATGTCACTCTCCTCAAAGGGGATGATGATGCATTTTTTGTTATTCGGTGTGAGGCCATGTTTCTGGCACCAATCATTTGTTTGAGTGAGACCCTCTTGGAGAATGTCCACATCACTAGGGGAATTGATGACAAAGCCCAGCTTGCAGTCATAGCCCACTGGTTTTGGCCTGCATCTCAGAAACGTATATCCCAAACAAGAGAGGTTATATACTGCTTTATTACCTCATATATTTTTTCTTGTGTATTCACTTTTTCTCCTTTATTTTTCCAGTTCTTTTATTATCTTCTCATTTTCTCTTACTGTCTTACTCAAATACATAGCCACTTTTTTACTTTTCTCTGGCAGAAAGTACATTTGCTTATATAACAATTTCTTAATCTTCTATTGGTTTATTTCATATATTTCTTTTTCCTTTTCATAAAAGATTTTATGATTTCTTAATGCCTCTCTAAATACTGCCTGGCTTAATAACTTATATTTTTGCTTTTCTTTCCTTCTTTTCATTGCTTGACATTTAAAAAAAATTATATTCTTCTTTAAAGCTTATCCATGAATCAGTCCAGTTCTCACAGAATATTTTCATTTCTACATGATCTTTCCATAATTATCAATTTCCTTTCTCTCTCCTTCATCTAAATCTTTCTCGCTCAGCCTTTTAATACCTTTACCTAACCTTATATAGTCTTCTTTTTCCTTTACTTCTACCCATACAGCCAAATGATCTGAAAAAACTGTTTCCTTTATTCATTCTCTTATAATTTTTAAACTATCAGATATTATAAAATAATCAGTCTGTTTTAATCTCATTTCTTTTATAAGTACAATGTATATCACCCTATATATATATAACTTTCCACATTTCATTATTTCATATACCCTCTTGACATCATTCCCTTCTTTATTTCTTTTCCTTAGATCACAGTTAAAATCTCCCACTAATATTATTTCCATATTCATTGCTACAAAGTTTAAGATTTTTTAAACATTTCTTCTTTTTCTTTTTTAGTAACATATGCGGGTCTACTTCAGATACTGCCATAACATTAACACGCATATGGCCAAGACATTGTTTCTTCACAACATCGAACCAGAAATAAACAACTTTTTCTTTTTATTAAATGTATTTTATATACTGCTTTATTATCTCAAATATTTTTCTTGTGTATTCACTTGTTCTCCTTTATTATTTTCCAGTTTTCTTATTATCCATTCATTTACTCATTTTCTCTTAATGTCTTACTCACAGAGCCATAGCCACTTTTTTTTCCCCTTGTATAAAGTGCCTTTGCTTATATAACATTTTATTTATCTCTCCTGGTTAATTTCATACATTTCTTTCTCCTTTTCATAAAAGCTTTTATTGTTTCTTAATGCCTCTCTAAATATTATCTGACTTAATAGCTTATATTTTGGGTTTTCTTTCCTTCTTCTCATTGCTTTACCTTTTAGAAAGTGTTTCTTATATTTTTCTTTAAAGCTTATTCACCAATCAGTCCAGTTTTCATAGAAAATTCTCATTTCTACATGATCTTTCCACAATTGATCTGTTTCCTTTCTATCTCCTTCATCTAAATCTTTCTCTTTCTATCTTTTAATACTTTTACCTAACCTTGTATATTCTTTTTCTGTCACTTCTACCCATATAGTCAAATTATCTGACAGACCTGTTTCCTTTGTTCCTTCTTTTATAACTTTTAAACTATCAGATACTACAAAATAATCAACCTCTGTTTTAATCTCATTTCTTTTATAAGTACAATGTATATCACCCTATATATATATAACTTTCCACATTTCATTATTTCATATACCCTCTTGACATCATTCCCTTCTTTATTTCTTTTCCTTAGATCACAGTTAAAATCTCCCACTAATATTATTTCCATATTCATTGCTACAAAGTTTAAGATTTTTTTAAACATTTCTTCTTTTTTCTTTTTTAGTAACATATGCGGGTCTACTTCAGATACTGCCATAACATTAACACGCATATGGCCAAGACATTGTTTCTTCACAACATCGAACCAGAAATAAACAACTTTTTCTTTTTATTAAATGTATTTTATATACTGCTTTATTATCTCAAATATTTTTTCTTGTGTATTCACTTGTTCTCCTTTATTATTTTTTAGTTTTCTTATTATCCATTCATTTACTCATTTTCTCTTAATGTCTTACTCACAGAGCCATGCTTTCAATTTTTCCCTTGTAGAAAGTACATTTGCTTATGTAACTATTTCTTAATCTTCTCTTGGTTTATTTCATATATTTCTTTACCCTTTTCATAGAAGTTTTTATTTCTTAATGCCTCTCTAAATACTGTCTAGCTTAACTTATATTTTTCTTTTCTTTCCTTCTTTTCATTGCTTGACATTTAAAAAAAACATTTTTTATATTTTTCTTTAAAGCTTATCCACCAATCAATCCAGTTTTCATAGAATATTCTCATTTCTGTATGATCTTTCCATAATTGATCAATTTCCTTTCTCGCTCCTTCATCTAAATCTTTCTAATTCAATCTTTTAATACCTTTACCTAACCTTATATATTCTTCCTTTTCCTTTACTTCTAACCGTATAGCCAAATGATCTGAAAACCTGTTTCCTTTGTTCCTTCTTTTATAATTTTTAAACTATCAGATATTATAAAATAATCAATCTCTGTTTTAATCTCATGTCTTTTGTAAGTCCAATGTATACTACCCATATATATATATATATATATATATATATATATATATATATATATATGAAACTTTCCACGTTTCATTATTTCATATACCCTCTTGACATCATTCTCTTCATTTCTTTTCCTTAGATCACAGTTAAAACCTCCCACTAATATTATTTCCATATTCATTGCTACAAAGTTTAAGATTTTTTTTAAACATTTCCTCTTTTTTTCTTTTTTAGTAACATATGCGGGTCTACTTCAGATAGTCGAACGCCCATAATGTTGACATGCATATGGTGGAGATGAAAACATTGTTTCTTTACAACATCAAACCTGAAATAAAAAAAATTAAAAAAAAAACATTTTCTTTTTTTTTTTTGTCTTTTCTTTCTTTTTTTTTTTTTTTTTTGCTGCAGCTCCCTCCCACACATCCCCTGCTACTTAAATAAACCAACTCCGAGATCACACTTACATTGAAGTGAATAGGAATTTTTCTCTATGGTGATCTCCATGCAAATGGTTCGATGCTGTGAGTTAACAATGTTTTTGTCTCACCCATACGCAGTTCGACATTATGGCTGTTTGATGATCTGAAGGGAAGCCACATATGCATATATTGCAATAATTATATGCACAACTTTCTATCTTATAGCTAACATTATTATTCTACCTAACTATACTATGATATAATCTAAAATTTTAACTATTTCATCACGTAACACAGCAATCCCTGAGCATGTATATTTTCCCATATTCCACACAATACTTTTACCCCATAACATTTTCATCTGTATCCTTTCTTCTTCTGTTAATATTCTTGTGTCTTCTAAAATAATTACATGCATATCAAGTAGCATACACCATTCCAAAACATCTTTCTTTTAATGTCCTTTATACTATTAATATTTATTGATACATTTTTCAGGTTCTTTCAAATTTATTGTATTTCCCATCTTACCCCTTGTCTTTTTTATTTTCTTTCACAATCACACTTTTAAGTTTTCTTTTTCTCTTTCACCCTTCTCCCTATTGAATTATTTTTCCTCTCACTATTTTCCAGCCTATATTCTCTTCATTTGTTTCCAGTACTAATTCTTCACCTTTATTATTCTTATTGTTCTTATACATTATTTTTTATTCTATTCTTATATGGTATTTTGTTTTTCATATTTATGTTCTACATTTTTTGTATATCATATACGTGTTCTGTTTGTTCTTGTTTTTCAGCTTGTATTTCTTCATCACAATTAACCCAGTCATGTCCCATTTTCTCACATTTTTACACATCAAATCACATTTCTTTGCTTCATGTCCCATCTTTCCACAAACAAAACATTTTCTCTTATCACAATTACTTATTAAACGATCATTCATTCCAAAGAAAAATACAAAATTTTGCCTGCCCCTATATATTACAAAACCTCTATTGCCTTTAGTGTATATATTACACTTGGAATATATACAATTTTTTCATTTTCCATTTTCAAAATTACCCCACAATCCCACCCCCTGGTTCATTACCCTCTATCATCATATATTTTTGGAATGTCCAAAACTTCTTTACATACAGTTTTTAAACAGTCTTTCAATGCATCTTTATCTGCCTCAGTTCAAAACTGTACAAAAATCCTTTTTTTGTCTCACTATTAAAAGTATGCACTACATAAGAGTTCCACAGATTACAGTGTTTTTTTTTTTTCAATTTTTTTTTCCAGTATGTGACGGCATTAATAGCTTCATATCCCCTGGCCTCACTGATGGCATGGACACCTATACTGGGATTTACACAAATGCCTTGTATAAGTATCTGTACAAATGAATTAACTCAGCCATACCTGATAAGACCAAAACAAGATCCTCAAGAAAGAACAAGCCATCCTGGTGGACATCTGCCATTAATTGGTTATACAATAAGAGAAAGAAATTTCTAACCAAGAGCATAAAGGAATGGTCTCTTCCCTCCTTGGTTTAAACAGACAAATAAGACACCTCTTAAGGCATTCTAAAGCTAACTATGAAGCCAAATTAGCCTCATTCACTAAGGATAACCATAAGGCTTTCTTTAGCCATGTCAGAAACCTTAAAGAAAAAGCCCAGATCTGCACAGAACTGGTTGTTAATGGCACCACCTATACTGAACCCACAGTGAAAGCCCCCCCCCCCCTCTGTCCCCACTACATATCCTCCAAAGCAGCCCTACTACCTGCCCTCCACCTAGTATCTCCAAGGAGCAGGTCATAAATGCTCTCTCCAAAGCAAAAAACACAGCCTCTATGGGACCTGATAATACCCCAGGCTGCATTCTACCTAGCTGCATCGCTCCTTACTCTTTTTAACCACAGTCTAAGCACTGGTTTTGTACCTGCTGAAAGGAAAAGAGCAACCTTCATCCCATTACATAAAGGAGGTACCTCCACTGACCCTGGGAGCTATAGACCCATAAGCCTGACCAGCCTAATCTGCAAAGCTATGGAAAGAATAATCATGGACCCTATCAACAAAGATAAAAGAGACCTCCAAACACTGGAACTGACCCAGTTTGGCTTTGCTAAAGGGAGATCCTGCCTCTTGAACTTGGTGGACTTCTTTGAGACAGTCACTAAAGCCATGGATGAAGGTAAATCCATGCATACAGCCAATCTGGACTTGGCAAAGGCCTTTGACACTATTCCCCACTCAGGCATCATTGATAAAGTTACCCAGATGGAGATCAACCTGTATATTGTCAGGTGGGTTGCAGACTGGCTCACCGACAGAATGCACACAGCCAAAATAGGTGACTCTACCTCCACTAGCAGACCTGTAACCAGTGGCGTTGTACAGGAATTGGTGCTAGGGCACCTTTTGTTTGGAATCTACTTCTTGAATGTACAAGCTAAAACAAAAGGCCTATGGCTGACAAAGTTTGCTGATGATTGCGACTACTCAAAGGTAGCCTCTGTCTTGCATATAAAGCAATCTTAGATCCTGCTATAATGGAAATGCTGCACATTCATAAATCAAATGGTATAGGATGCATTCACTCTAGGAAACTCAACCTAGTATGTGACATCAGCAGGACTGGAGAGACGGATATGTCTCACAGAGGTTACCTCTTCTCTCAAATAAACCTCCAATTTGGGTGAAGCAGAGCCCCTCGCTGACTCTATATAAGCATAATTTGGATGATTGGATGGGAAACTGCCAATTCACCCCAGGAGTTTCACTTGTATCCTTCTTGGAGAGGGCAACAGTTACTGACTTAGCTCCAATGAATACCTTGATATTCTTGGGAATGGGTCTATATTAGAATATCGAATATTTAACAGTTCGAATCACTAAAGGTCGACCTTTAGTGATCAAACTGTTAAAACATCGAATGTTCAAAAAAAAAATAAAAACAACAAAAAAAAAAAACTAAATGGTGCAGGTGGGGGGGGGGGCAAGCCCCCCTGCACCCCCCGCATGCCCTGCTACTTAAATATACCAACTCCGAGACCGCACTACATTGAAGTAAATGGAAATCTCCCCTTACAGAGATTTCCGTTTACTTGTTCGATGTTCTGCAGATTCGCTATTCTCTTGTCGACAATGTCAGATTCAACATTGATGGCTTTTGAGAATGTAATATAGACCCCTTGGGAACAGGGGTTGTACTAGGCTTGGTTTGTAAGGGCCCTAGGGCCATTAGCCTAGTAACCTCCTATGATATATTGTTCCCTCTAGAACAAAATATCACAGTAAGACTCTTTATTAAGATGAATAAAAGCTCTTACCTCTTTAGGTGATATTCCCAAAACAGCAATAACTTTGTCCTATACCTTATATCTTTCAAGTTCTTTTTCTTCCTTACTGCTAAGCTGTACGATAAATTTATTTTCCATGATCTGTTCATAGGATTATAGAAGTTTACTAGGCTATTGACCCAGATGTCATTTCAAGCCTAGCCACTTCATCCCAATATAATACCATAGATACACTAGTCAATACCCAGGATTACATTTAGTAATGATTGCCCACATGCAGGAGGGTTGTGGGCACTATCCCCGGTAAGAATTTATGGTGCCCGATCCACTTGTCCAGGTTCCTTTTGAACAGTATCATAGAGATGCCCTGTTTAACATGAATTGGTAGCCTATTCCAAAGACATGGCAACTGCTGGGAGACAAGTCTGTCCCTCCAGCTTGTCCTATTTAAGTTGCAGGCCATATTTAGGTCCCTGGAATGGGTAGCTTTAGTTCTGTTAGATTTATAGATATACAGCAAGTTCATTAGGTTTGGTTCTGAGATTGCTCTGTAAGCCAGATATAAGTCTCCCCTTAGAAGTCTATATGATACAGAGTATAATAACAGGGTCTTTAGTCTGTCTGTGTAAGACACCTGCTGGAGTCCCTTGATCTTCTTTGTTAGAAACCTCTGAGGTCTCTCCAATTGCTGCAGGTGCTTTGTACAGTACATGCCGAATGGGGTGTTATACTCAATTATGGGCTATACTCAATTATGGGCCTGACTAGTGCCGAGTATAGAGAGGTTATAACCTCCTTTGCTCTAAAGGTGATGCCTTTACTAATCAAGTGTGCTATGTAGAAAGTCTTCCTTACTACATTGACACATGGTGGCCAAAGATAAAGCCACAGTCAACTTGTGATCTCAGACCCCTTACCACTTACTTAATTCCAATAACCTTCTAAACTAATTTCCAACATGGCTTTTCAACCATCCACAGTACCACTACAGCTGTCTTAAGCTTCACAAACTCTATCAACCATTTCAGAAACAATGGCCATCTAGTCTCCCTCATTTTCTTTGACATGTCCAAAGCATTTGATACCGTCTCTCATCAGAAACTCCAAAATAAACTTTCATTCCTTAAACTAAGCCACTCTGCTCTTACATGATTCCACAATTACTTTCTCACCATCAGCAGGCTGTAAAATGGCAAAACAAACTCTTTTCTCTGCTCCCTGTCCCATTAGGCATCCCACAAGGAACCATTCTAGGTCCTGTCCTATTTTCATCTTCACCAATAAGCTTCACACTGCCACCCACCAAGTCTCTACCATACAATATGCTGACAACTCCACACTCATATGTGCAGCTCCCTTTCTTTCTAAACTCCAAGAAATAACCCAAAAATCCTGTACAGAGGTAGAATCTTGGCTCTCTGATGATCAGTTAATCCTCAGTCCCAGTAGAACTTAACTTATGATTATATTAACCTAACTATAAAAAAGTTCACATTAAATTAGGATCTCTCTAGAGTCAAACCCTTCCTCACCAACTCCACAAGGCAATCTATTGCCAGAAGACACCTAATCTCTACTCTTCGTTATGCCTCACCTATTCATACTAACATGTACAAAACAGACCTGGCAAAACTAGATGCCTGCTACAACAAAATTCCCCAGATTCTCCACCAACTCTCAACATAGATCCCATCAGTGTACTGCCCTACGCCAACTAAACTGGCTTGAGCTCCCCAATTACCTCACATACACCCAACTCACTATGGCCCATGGCATACTTTACCTCCCAGACAGGTATCCTGCACTCTACAACCTAATTCAATTCCAATATAATAAAAGACTATTTAGATCATCTGACAAATTCCTCTTACAAGTCACAAAAGCAAACAACTTTTCTGTGGATTCTCTTTACTCCAACTGCATTGCCAGAATATGGAACTCAATTCTCCTCAAATCTCACCTATCTAATTCCTAGCTCTGCTCCTGCCTTACACCTGGCTGATCCCTTCCCCTCCTTCCTGCCATCTTTATAGGCTTTCCTTCACCACACCTCACTGTAGATCTTTACTCATTCAACCTGATAAGATTCTCTTTCCATTCTAATTCCCCTCCTACACTCTGCCTCTAGATCCCCTATCTATTCATCTGTGTCTTATCCCTCTTCTCTTTCTTTCTGATCTTCTCTACTACATCCTACTCTAAGTTTACTTCTGTCTTAGTTAACCATACCTATCGATAACTACTTCCCACCATCCTTCTCTTGTATAGAGAACCATTCTGTCTATTCTGGAATATCTCTCTTTATACCTTGTTATCCTTGGTGTACCACTGCTGTATGAGCTTATGTATCGTATAATTTGTTATTTCTAGCAATCCTTATTCTGTTTGGGGCTTTTCCCCTGGACCTCTGTTGAAAAAGGGCTTATGCCCAGTCAGACATTCCCTGTCAACAAACATGAAATAAATTAAATAAACAAACAACTTTCATAGGTACTTAGGGTATTGTTGTTGATGTGACATTGTTTTTGCCAAAGGGAATGATAATGCCTTTGTTTTCTTGAACAGCAACATTCTGCATTTATTGTAAAGTTTGTTGATGCTGGATGTCCACCATGACAGCTTGTTTTTACTTGGGGCTGTAGGATTGATTCTTTCTGTTACAGCTGAGTCTATACACTTATGCAACTGATTGTACAGGACTTTAGTGTAAGCTTTGGTATAGTTACCACTTCCAGCTGGGGGTGGTGCTCAGAATGCATTTATACCTTCACCTAGGAAGGTATAGTTTGCCTTGGTGAAGTTTTTTACTCTGATTTCACCCATTGTGAGTTCTGATGTTAGCGTCAGCTTAAAGGTCACTGATTTGTGGTCAGATTTAACTAATGAGGGTCCAACAGTTGCAGAAGTGCATCTGTTTGTCATGTTAGTGCAGACTAGATCTAGTATGTTTGTTACTCTTGTCAGGGTATGAACAATTTGTTCCAGGGCATTTCAGTTAAAGTTAATGAACTTTTGTGCTAGTTTGTTAGGGCTAGAGTAGGTTTCTCAGTTGATGGTGGGATAATTGAAATCCCCCATAACCAGAGTGTTTGGGAATATTTGGATTGACTCCAGTTTGATTAAGTAGGCCTCATGCCCATCATGCCCCATGGAGGGGGATTTATAACTGGCTATGACTT
The DNA here is from genome assembly GCF_019279795.1 of Protopterus annectens. Lineage (NCBI taxonomy): Eukaryota > Metazoa > Chordata > Ceratodontiformes > Protopteridae > Protopterus > Protopterus annectens. The sequence goes on from NC_056736.1 coordinate 624,839,398, forward strand.
GAATGGGGGTCTTACCCACAGTAACCTGAACTTGGAGTAACTACATGGAGTTGTCCAGTCTAACTAAATGGGAAGTGACTTTATCTCTAATATAGATAGAAACACCACCTCCTTTGGTTCTCATACGTTCGTTTTGTGTTCTGAAGGTGTGGAAGGCATTGTAGCCTTGCAAGGCCTTAGGCCGGGGTACTTTCTCTGGCCTTGAACCAGGATTCTGTGACTGAAGTGCTTCCAGGGTGTGCAGTTTTTGGTTTAAGCTCCTAATGTTCAGCAGTATGACCCTTATTTTGTTATGATTGTCAAATTTCATGTCGGTAAGTTTGTTTCTGAGACCTTGTCTAAAAAGGCACTATGGAGGAAGTAACAGCCTTTGCCAGCAGCCGAAAGCCAAGTGGTGCCAGGTATAAACTGTCTTGGGCAAAGCAGTGAAGTTTGTTGACCATGACTTCTCAGACTGACAGAAACTGGATCCCCTTGGAATGACACCAAAAACTAAGCCAGTTATTGAAATCAATCATTTTTTTGTTTATACTGTGGCATCATTCCAGGTGAGGGTAGTATGCTGTTCAAGGTTAGGGACATACCTGCCTGGGACACATACTCAGAGAGCTCAACCATGTCTCTCTTCATATAGTCCAGTGAAGAGATGTCTCAGGTTGTTGACACCAACATGAACTATAACAGAATCATAATGGTACTTGTTGCTGAGAGATCTGAGTGCATGAGTGATCTGACAAATCCGGGCACAGAACAGGCAGCTGACCATGACTTTCTCCTTGTCCATCCTGGTGAGTGGGACATCCTTATGTCTTACTATTGAGTCTCCAATGACAGGAAAATTTGGTTTTTGAGTGTTTCACCTTACGGGCTTAGTAGGTGAGACTCTGGCATTGCTATGTGTTGTGGATGCTGTAGAGACTGTGTTAGTTGTAGCGATCTTGCATTTTGGAGGTCTCTGGTGTTCCAGTAAGTTTTTTTGAGAAAAACACCACATATGTTGAGTTTTGTGTTTGATGCTTACTATGTGTATGTGTAGTGGTACTGTGTGCATGAGTAGTGCAGGGTGTGTTGACAACCTCTTCAGTGTTTCTGTTTCGAGTGCTAGAGAGCAGGGATTCAAGATTCCTGGTGTAGACACATCTCTCACACTCTGTACTAGAGTGAGTTATTAGTAGAGGATTGTCAGTGTACATGAGGCAATTGCTACCCTGCCTCAGGAGACCCAAGTCAACAAGGTTGGCAGGAGAAAAAAGGATAGTCCAACTGTCTGTAATGCTAGGCTGAAGCACAGTTATCACAAGGGGGGGGGGGTTCTCAAGACTTATTAAGAAGGTGCTCAGTGGGATGGATATTTCTTCCAGGGTTTTTGTTTTTTTACTGGTGGTTTAATAGGCCACAGCTCAGTAGCAGCATTTCTAAGACCAGAAATGTGCTAAAGATGAGGCCTACACTAATGTGCTACAGTAAAGCAGACAATTGCAGTACAACAGTGCAGTTTAGTACACAGTATTTAAATACAGTATTAAATAGGTGTCAGACAATAAAAAGTGCAGTAAATAGTATAATCAAGCAAAAAAAAACAGGTAACTTATGTTTTTTTGGAAGTTCAGAAGCCTCTAGTCATCTGGTATCTCAGCTCAGAGTTGTGGCTACTAGTCCACCTCAATTCAGATTGGTACAAGCAAGCAGAAACCTGCTCAAATGCAGGGCTTAAATAACAGAAGCTAAAAACTTGAAAAAACTTGAAAAAGGTTCAAAAGGACCAATGAGGATGCTTACTCCAAGCCACAGAACAACCACCCTTCACCAGACAAGCTCCAATCAGCATGCTTCTCCACCAGAGTGCAGAAGGGCCCTTACCAATCAAAGATGGCCTGAAAAATGTGCTCAAAATAAACGGACACTACAAACAGACCCTGATGCAGTAGACCTGTATCTGGACTATGCTACAGATACTAGCTACCCTAGTTTCAGTGGGAAACACTACATAATCCCCGGGATTCAATAACGGTGAAATGCCATGTCTGAATAGTGCAGCAGCTGCTGCATGGAATATGGCCACCCAGCGATCCAGTAAACAAGGCTGGGGACATGCACAAGCCCGCTAACACTATTCTGCCACGGACACGACTAGATTATGGTAATGACCTAATTTTCTGGTGAAAAACATGCAAATTAGGTCAATTAGTGATCCAGTAAGCAGGCAGGCATCCATGGCAGAATAGTGTAGCTTTGCAGAAATGTACTCGGTTACTCACCGTGTACATTTCTGCAAAAATCAAAACAGGGGCATGACAGTGCAAACTGTATTCTAATCCTTAGGCATGCCAATGGCCAAAACTGGCATGAAAAGATTGCAAATTTATAAAATTAAAACTTTTTTTTTTTATGGCCGATTTCGGTCGTTTAAGCATAGCACAGCAGTGCGCAAACGAGAGGGTGGAGAAAATTAAAAAAAAGGAAAAGACATTTCTAAGTGAAATCTGCATTTTACCATTATAGTGGGTAGCATGGAGAATGAAAACAATAGCAGGGAACAGTGGTTGCTAAGGGGAAAGGCTCTGGTGTAGTGCTGTAACTAGGGACTAAGGCAGTGTGGTATGCTAATGAGGGAAATTTACTGAATCACAAAAATAAGACCATTGCCTAACTGCACCTAACTGTGTAGGAGCTATAAGGCAGTCATGTAAGTAGGAGAAGCAGCTGACATGGAAACAGAGTGTGTCATGCTTGGTGTAAGCACATTGGAGCTTTGCAGCTCCTGTTTGTGCTCAGCTAAGCACAGCTAAGCAAGGGGGGTGTCTGAGGCTGCTTAGCTGTGCTAAGCTGAGTTCATAAACAATAAACATTTTCACACCTAGGGGAGGGCCTTTACAGCTCAGCAGTATTTACCTTAGCTACAACTGTTTGCACAGTGCACTGCTGGGCTTAAATGGAATGGAAATAGGAAAAAAAGGAACCAGCAGAATAAAGGAAATGAAGTAGAAATCACTAATCTGGGACTCTGCAACTCACAAGGGGCCATTCAAAGCACTCAGTAATACAGATGGCAGGTGGCTGTGGGGCTTAAAATGGGAGGAAGTGTTACTAAAAGAAAAGAAAAAAAGGAAATATCAGAATAAAGGCAATCAAGTACAAATTACCAATAATGCCTCTGTCATTCACAGCGGCCAATTCAAAGACATAAATAATATAGCTCGCTGCTGGAATGTATCATACTCAGCCAATCACACAGGCAGCATCTGCAGCACATCAGTGTAAAGTATGCAAACACCCTTCAGTTTGTTTTTTCCCACAAACTCTGCGTAACTGGAGTAAACCTGGGAATTTTAACTGACAAAATGCTAGGGGCTGCTGTTGCTTTGATACATCACTATGTGCTAGAGGCTGAGGGCGGTGAGGAGGATAATGTTGACAACTGGCCCAGACTGAGGAGGAGGAAGAGAACAGGGTTCAGACCCAGGGTAACCTACCAGGGGCTACATGATCTGGAGATAGAGCACTACAGGATGGACAGGGACATACTTCAGCAACTCATCGAGCTGTGCCGGCCTCACTCCAGAGCCAGAGGGGAACCCATCCCAGTGGATACCAAGGTATGTGTAGCCTTAGGAATACTAGCTACAGGTACTTTCCAAAGGCCTACTGGGCACATCATCAGGGTCACACAGGCATCTGCATCCAGGGTGCTCCACCAGTTCCTGGATGCCATGCTACCACATGCTGGTGAGCACATTTATTTCCCCAGCACTTGTGAGGAGAGGACCAGCAATATACGCCTCTTCCACTGTGTAGCAGACTACCTGGAGGTACTGGGTGCCATAGACTGCACACATATCCACATCAAAGCACTACCTGGTGAACAGGGTAGGGTCTACATAAACTGCAAGGGCTTTCACTCCATCAACTGCGAGGTTGTGTGCAATGCCTAGGACATTATCATGAATGTTTGTGCTGGCAGCCCTGGAAGCTATCATGACTCCCACATCTGACATTCCTCACAGATGTACCAGGGATTTGCCAGGGGGGACATCCCATGTGGCCATATGGTAGGGGATGCTGGCTATGCACTGGAGCCATGGGTGATGACACCCATCAGAAATGCACACACACCCATTCAAGAATGCCATAATGAGGCACACACACAAACCAGGATCATTATAGAGCATGCGTTTGGGATGCTCAAGTCACAGTTCCACTGCCTTGACATATCTGGTGGAGCCCTGCAGTACTCTCCAGCAACATGTGCACACATGTTCATAGTATGTGCCATCTACACAATATGATCACATGTGGAAACAGCTGCAGGCACAGAGGGACTCGGAGGAGGAACCCGCTGAGCTAGCTCCTGTAGGCAGATGGAGGCATGGACAGTATGCCATGGCTTTGGCAAAGAGGCAACACATAGCAGAGACACTGACACTGTGGGGACCTGGGCACTGACATCTCTCGGTGACTCACACACACAGTAAAATGGATTGCACGCACATCACACTACCTATACCATACCATGTATAGGCAGTGTACTTTATGCATCCGACATAGGCAGCCCTCAAGCACCATCCTCACAACTGCCACAGGCACAAGGTAAGTCACCACATAGGTGGCAGTACACTAAACACTGAAAGTGTGATAAGAGACTTAGGAACACAGGTGGACAGTGGTCTCACCTTCGATAACCACATCGCCACAACAGTCAGGAAATCCTTCTATGTGGCACACCTCATCACTAAGTGCTTTTCATTCAGAAAAAAGGAGGTCATTGTCCCACTGTACTCATCCCTCATTAGACCCATCATAGAGTACAATGCCCCATTTGGTATGCACCTCACAAGACATCTGCAACAACTGGAAAGGCTGCAGAAACCCCTCACTAAAAGAATCACAGGCCTAAAGCAGATGCCCTATGCTGACCGACTAAAAAAACTCCAGCTATACTCTGTTGCATATTGTCTACTCAGTGGCAATCTCTGCGTAACATACAAGGCCATGTCAAACCCAGAGCTGTTGGACATGCTACATTTAAAGAAATCCAAATCCACCAGAGCCATACGCATCAGGGACCTAAACCTTGTCATCACAATGAACAAAACATGCTGGAGGGATAGGTTCCTGACCCAGAGACTCCCCATAATCTGGAATAGACTGCCCATACATGTCAAGCAGAGTGCCTCCTTGGCTGTCTTCAAAAGGAACCTTGACAACTGGATGGAAGATAGGAAATTTACCCTGGCGATCATGTCAGTCACCCTGCTAGACAGGGGTCTAGAGAAGTAAATATTTTGGGAAGAAATAGCCAGGGAATTGTTATGGCTAGACTTGTACAGCCCCTAGGGCCGATAGACTAGTACCAACCTATGAACCTATGAACCTATATGTGTGGTTAATAATGTTAGGATGTGGCCAGCACCTACTCCCGGCTGTTATGTAGTAATTGCCTAGGTACAGTACTGTGGTTGACAAGGCCATGTTCCAAGAACTGAAGTGCCAGCTATTCTGCATGTCAGCTACACCTACGGTAGGAGTTGCACACATTGTCCAGATGTTAATATCTGTTATTGCAGGAAAGCTGGACAGGTCATGGACAGGGGGCCACACATGTGGACAGTACACAGCTTGGAGTAACCTACACAGTGCCTACCATACCTCTCAACTGTACTGACCTATTGCAGAATGTCCAGAGGTTTGCAACATGTTTGTGGTCTGTATATCATGAAACAGTGGTTGTCTGGCAATTCAATGGCAAATCACATAAGACTAAGACCATAAAATAATGACAGATATTAGTGTCAGACTGCATACCCTATAGAAACACACATGCTAACACAAAATCTGTTATTGAATCAACTTTCTAGGTTTGTAAGGCCAATACTTAAAAATGGTCCCTATATTTAGGCCTCTGTCCCCCAATTACTTATGGTTTTTCCAGATATCTGGCTCTTAGAAGTTGAGAGGTATGGTGCCTAGTAGGACAGCGGGTACTTGAATGTCAATGTACTGCCAGTTTAGAAAAGGCTGCCACCTTTCTGTGTCAGCAACATGTCACTGGCCAACAGCCATACCCCTGGAATGACACAGGTTGTCACAGAAGGAGCACAAGTATGTCTTGCATATCTGTTCTGCTTGTCCTAATATTTAATTTGCCTTTCACCTATTTGCAAAACAAGAAAGGGTCATGTCAAAACAGCAATGGCAGACAGTGGGGAAGCAGAAGTCATACCCATAAGAGCAAACAAGCAATTACCAAACCGGTCTCCCAACTGTCTATGTTTGGCAGAACATTATTAACACCCTGTCCCCATCTGTGGGCCTTTGTCTGATTGTTATATTTTGGCCTGTCCAGATGTCAGTCTCTGACAGTATGACAGCTACCCCACATGTTGCCTCATAATAACATGTAGCAACACAAACTGTCTAAGGACCACAGCAAATGGAGTGGTGCAATGATGGACAACCTGCAAAATAGTTACACTTAGAGGTGTGGTCCACAACCTTGTGTGTGATGTAACGGCATGTACCCCGCTCACATCAGAAATACAAATACATAACAGCAGCCACTGTGGCCAAAGCCTGCGACTGGACTACAGAAGCACAAAGAGACACACATAAGGGGAAGGGGAACCACTGGCCAGACAAATGAAGAATGTGCACACTAGAACAAATTGTACAGTAACACTGGTGTCATGTAGTGTATGGAGTCAGTAAACATCACCTGCAAATAAGTGAAGGTCTGCAACAAAACAAAACCCACACAATGGACACCTCAGAGGCAAAATCACATGAGAACTCCACAAACGTATGCACCACAGATTGTTTAGACTCCACACACTAGGGTCTTGCAAACACTAAGGCCTTACCCCAAACCCCGAACACCTAACCTACACAAATAGGCTAACAGCACTGTCCCTCTACCCTGTTCCATACAGACTCTGCTGAGGTGACCCCTGTCTGGCATACAAAGCAATCCCGATCCTGACTTGATGGGACTTGCACATCTGGAACTGAAGGTCCACTCCATCAACCTGTAGGCACAGCATCAAGCTGGGCTGTGATATCAGTATGGCTTGTCAGTGTGACAGATACGTGTACCACACACTCCCCCATCTGTGGAATACACACCCTGTCAACAGGAAGCCAAGTGCCTCAATACCCCTAGTGATGTGCTCCCTGTATAAGTGCACAGGAAACACAAAATACAGTCCTGTGCTTCCACTTGTGTCCCTACTGGACAGGGCTCTGTGTGCTGACATGTCATAACATGGGCCACACTCTCATCTGTGTGGGTTATATGGACTTTAAGGCCAGTATCCTACTAACGTCATAGCAACCTATCAACCTATACACAACTATCAGTGGTTCACCACATCACTCTGTAGTGCTCTGCCACTGACATACCTGGAAGTCACAGTGCTATGTGGAATATACTACACATATAATGGACATTTCTGCACAGTAGAATGTACTCTGCACCCACACCCATACCTCTCAACCTCTGACAGCAAGACAGCTGGATAAGGTCATAAAAGTGAGACAAAGTCCCAGTGATAGGCACGTGTTTTAAATATTGCCCTTACATACTGAGAAAGTTGGTCAAATAACAAGTTTTGCATTAGCAGGAATTGTCTGAAGGTTATAAAGTCTGAAACACTAATGTCTGTCATTGTTTGTAATGTCAGCCTTCAATTATATGCAACTAACTTGCCATAAAAACACAGGTTTATGTAGACTGGGCAAACCTTCTAGAGAAACACCTGGACAGTCTGCTAGAAAATGTACAGTTGAGAGGTATGGCCACACCAGGATATGCCTTTACAGCTAAGAAGAATACCACACAAGCGGGGGATCCCCAGCCAGTATATCACTAAGTTGCTGGACTGTTTACACAGCTTCATCAGTCAACCGGCTGTAGCCACACCTCTCAACTGGCCTTTTTGGGCAAGAATGTATATAGTTGGGCTCATAATATTGGTCTGTGCATCATACTTCTTGCATTCTTCTAGTAAAGCACTGTGATGATCTGGGGATGTCTGTCACTAGGTAATGAAACAATATATTCCAGTGCAGGACTGCAGATATGTCAGAAAATATCTCCTTAAACAAACCCAGTACCTCTAGGGAAGTCCTGTTTACTTTTCAGAGGTATGGCTGTAGCATACAAAACCCTGGACTGGAGTGCACCTATTTCTGAAATGGAGTCCCACTCTCACTACAGAAGGTCATACTGGGCATGCTTCTACACTTAGAGAATCACAGGTCATGTCAGAACCCACATCGGACTATAGAACTGCAGATATTTATTTGCATACAGACAGCTATGTACATCTTAAGTGTCCCTACACTCACACATCAGACAGGATTACACTCAGCTAGCTGTAGGTGGCCCATATGCGATATATCTGCATCTGTTTCGTGTGATACACAGGCATATATATACAGGCGATATATAACAATATGTCAAGCATACACACACATAGAAGTGGGGAAGAGAGAGACAGACAGTGATAGAGAGAGAGACACACACAGGGAGACACACACATAGAGTGAGTTGTATACAGGGATAGCCTGAATGGCACAGAGTGATGTCCTGCTGCAGCCAGTTGCATACCAGTTGTAACCAGTTGCACATGCCAGTATGAAGGTGGGATCCATTGTGTGGTAGTCCTGAGGTGGGGTTGTAATAGCACATCACCTGCCTTTGTGTGTGTGTGTGTGTGTGTGTGTGTGTGTGTGTGTGTGTGTGTGTGTGTGTGTGTGTGTGTGTGTGTGTCTGTAGGTTTAAGTATTAAGAGGCCTTTCCCACCCAGTGCACTTCCTATTGCCCTATTTTATAGGATCTGCTGATGTCATTCACTTAAGAAGTACATTTGGCCAACTGTCAGCCCTATAAGCTCTGTGACATATGTGATAACTATGTAACACTATAGTAGAAATAACTAGATAGGTAGGAGTTCTAATCTCAGTCCTGTCAAGTAATTTTGTGTGTGTGTGTGTGTGTGTGTGTGTGTGTGTGTGTGTGTGTGTGTGTGTGTGTGTGTGTGTGTGCGTGTGTGCACGCATTTTGGTAAGAGAAAGACTTTTAGGCCATTCCCAGCCAGTACACTTCATAGTGCCTTACATTAGCAGTCCTGCTGTGGCATGTGCAATAACTGTATAACAGTATAATACAAATAACTAGATAGGCAGAGGTTCAATTCTCAGTTCTGGCAAATGTGTATGTGTATGTGTAAATGTGTTTGTAAGTGTGTATGTTTGTAGGGTAAAGAATTTTGATGCCCTATCCACCCAGTACATTTTCCATTGCCATACTTTACAAGGGCTGTTGTCATTCACCTTAGAAGTACCTTTGGACAAAATGATATCATATAAGCTCCATGGCATGTGTGATAACTGTGTAATGCTATAGTACAAATAACTAGCTAGGTAGGGGTCTAATCTCAGTCCTGGCAAGTATGTGTTTGTAAGAGGAAGACTTTTAGGTTATTCCCACCCAGTACACTTCACAATGCTTTACTTTAGTGGTCCTGCTAATGTCATTCACCTTAGAAGTATCTTTGGCCACTTGTCAGCCCTATAAGCTCTGTGGTGTGTTCAATAACTGTGTAATAGTATAGTACAAATAACTTGATAGGCAGGGATTCACCTCTCCGTTCAGGTAAATGTGTGTGTGTAAATGTGTTTGTAAATGTGTTTGTGAGTGTGTATGTTTGTAGGGTACAGTATTTTGATGCCTTACTCACCCAGTACATTTCCCATTGCCATACTTTACAAGGGCTGTTGATGTCATTCACCTTAGAAGTACCTCAGGACAAGGTGAAATCATATAAGCACTGTGGCACATGTGATACCTGCGTAACACTGTACTGGACATGACTAGATAGGTAGTGTTTCTAAACAATACTGGCAACTGTGTGTGTGTGTTTAGGTGAGAATCATATCCTGTGTGGGTTATACTATTTTGAGGTGTGTACCACCCAGTACACTTCCCACTGCCCTACTTTACAAGCCCTGCTGATGTCATTCACCTTAGATGTACCTTGGGACAAGGTGAAATAATGCAAGCACCGTGGCACGTGTGATACCTGCATAACACTGTAGTAGACATGACTAGATAGGTAGGGGTTCTAAACTCAATACTGGCAACTGTGTGTGTGTGTGTTTGGGTGAGAATCATATCCTATGTGGGTTATACCATTTTGAGATGTGTACCACCCAAGTACACTTCCCATTGCCCTACTTTACAAGGCTTGCTGATGCCATTCACCTTAGAAGTACCTGTATACACTCTTCACCCCTGTAAGCTCTGTGGCGTGTGCAATAACTGCATAATACTATAATACAAATTAGATTGGTAGGGGTGCTAATTTCAATACTGACAACTATAGTAGTGTGTGTGAAGCATATCCCCTGTGGCTGCTGTGTGTGTGTAGGTTATACCATTTTAATGCCTGTTGACCACCACCCAAAGGCATTACTTAAACAGTGTGTTAATGGCATCTGCCTCACATGCACCATGTTAAATTGTACAGCCCATACCAGTCATCTGTACAGATGTCTATGGAATATTCAGATGTTTGCAACCTATATGTGGTCTGTGTCCCCCAACAATAGCCATGTATGTGATATCATTGCCAAATATGTCACAGTTAGTGTAGTGACAGACATGCCAGCATCAGATAACATACCTGATGGAAACATCATGCTGATATGTCTGTTACTCTATCTTGCAGGTGCAACAGATGACACCAGTTGCTATTTCTAGTGGTTTATCCCACCATCCATGAAGGCATTCACAACATTATGTGTTGTAAGAGGCAGTGGGTTATGTCCCAGGCATATAGTCTATGTGGGACATGTCATGTGTATGTAGAACTATAGTACATAAAAGTGGATATGTAGGGTTACAAATCTATTGCCAACTGTGTTAGTGTTAATGTATGCACATCCCCTATGGCAGTCTTTACTGTATGTATGTGATGGCTATTCCATTTTGTCTTCCTCTTCCACCCTGTGAACTCCCCCACTGCCAACCTAGTGTCAGCCCAACCAGATGTCATCCACCTTACAAGCACAGTTACACAGTTTCTGACAGAAAGGCATTATGGTGGATGCAATGGTTGTATCACTGTGTAGTTCACATAAATAGATAGGTAGGTTATCTGACGTGATAAGTGTCAGCACTATGTGCATGTGTGTTTCAGTCCATGTCCCCATGCAGCAGGTGTGTGTGTATGTGTGTGTGTGTGTGTGTGTGTGTGTGTGTGTGTGTGTGTGTGTGTGTGTGTGTGTGTGTGTGAGAGAGAGAGATGGCTCAACCATGTTCGGGATGTCTGAAGCCACCATTGGCAATCCTAACAGCCCCTGCAATTGTCACTTGAATAGTACTGGCAGACACTGAAATACTACATTACCTCTGTGTTATTTGTGTTATGTATCTAGCACTATCGTTTGTACGACTGGGCAGGTATGGGCTGTGATCAGCTTATCTACAGCTGCCCCCATGTACAGGACTATGACTCTGTATGCACTACCAGCATGAGACGCCAGACTTGCATATCAGGTAGCAGACACATATGGTGGTGATAGTCAAGTTAGACCAACACAGGCTGACCAGTGTTAGGAATACATACCACAAACCTGTCATACACAGTACCATGCATGCCCTCATCAACTGCATCAAGGTTGAGTGTATGGGAAAGAAATAGTAGGGGCAACAGGTGCTGACAGGTGAATCTGTTGTGGTTAATGTAATGGCTAAGCTTGTGAGGGACCTACTGAGAGTACTCCAGTGACCTCCTCTGTATGTATGAGCCTGTGGTTCTACAGAACACTGAGGTGACATGTATGAAGGCTAGCTGTCTGTGACAAGGGGTATGTATGCAAGGTCACACTGTCTGCCAACAATGTCCCTCACACACTGTTGCATGCATACACACTTGACAAACGTGTACATATAAAGCTGGACCTTGGCTAATAAACGGTCAATGTGTTTCCATTCTGCCATACTCCATGTTGGTAATGTTTGCAGGTCCACAGCCTGCAGACACACAGACACCAGGAACACAAACAAAATACAGCATGTCAGACTACATTCATTCAGTGGTACTAACACCAATAATGCATCATGGTTAGTAAGGTACATACACTTTTATATGTACCCATAACAAATGCAAGCAGACAGCACCTTACACAGCATTACATAGCTACACTGTACTATATTCACCCTGTGCATCAGACCTATAGTAGCATATCCCTGCATCGATGGTATGGATGACAGGGATGTGGCACAGGTATCATCATATGTATAGGGTGTGGTGTGGGTTTGCCAGAGGCCTAGGCTGGGCCATATGGTTGACATCATGTGTGTGTGTTTGGAAGGTTGTTCTATAAATGGGCTGTGCAGAGGTCCTATGTGTATCTGGAGGTGACCTGCCTGTGATAGAGATATGTGTGTGTGTGTGTGTGTGTGTGTGTGTGTGTGTGTGTGTGTGTGTGTGTGTGTGTGTGTGTGTGTGTGTGTGTGTGTGTGTGTGTGTGTGTGTGTGTGTGTGTGTGCACACAGTCACTCCATGTGTCTTCCCTATACAGGGGTATGTTGGACAGCTGTGGACCGTACATGACAGGGTGTACAGTTCACCGTCTCCAGCCACGGGAACTGGTCCTGCCAGGGGTCTCACTGGCACCACCAGGCCCAAGGCCAGATGCAGTACTACTCCCCAATGGTGACTGCTGTCTGCTGGATCTATGTCCCTGATGGGATCAGCCAGGACCATGTGCACATGATCTGCTCCATTGTGGTCTGGACAACACCCCCCCTTCGGTAGTTCTGGTGGTACTGCCACTATGGGACTGTGAAGGTGCATGGCCCTGTAGACTCTCAGCTGATGTTGGTCCTGACCTATGCCCACATGGCCAACACCCATCTCCCACCACATGCTGCAGCACAGACATTCCACAGTCAAGGATTGCCAAGGTCTCACCCGACTGTCTATTCATGACCTCAGTATTTAGGTGTGTGGCTTCAACAAGGTTGTGTATTTCATCATGTAAGCCAGGGAAATTTGCATCCAGGACCCTGAGTATTTGTCTGGGGTTGTGTTCAGTACATGTCTGAGCATCCATGACAGCCCAAAACATGCATCTGATGACACCTGGTGTAGCACTTGCGACAGCAACTTGACAGGCAGCAGTTCTCCTTCGAGCACCCCTGTCCATCCACCTGTGTGGGACCTTGCTTGCATTCTGGCTATGGCTAGTGTCTACACTCACACTTGCCATAGTAACCACACTAGCCTGTTCCATGCCATCACCTGCCGACTGTCTATTATCTGTGCCTGCTGGGGACGGGATATGTGTGAGCATTGTGAATGTATGTGGGGACATTGTGGACGACTGTAAGATGCCAACCGATGGCACAGATTCAGCCCCTGACAACCCCACCTGTGTCTCACTATGACCGCCATCATTGTCAGAGTCCGCAGAGACATTGACATCAGATTCTGATTGGGAGGGACCACAACCACCATGTCCACCTGTGAGGGGAAGACAACATATTTAAATTAATATCTGCACTATAAGGTTTGCTGGTACACATACGCACACATGCGTGCACCCACACACACACACACACACACACACACACACACACACACACACACACACGCACACACACACACACACACACCACATGCACACATGGACGCACACACAGACACATACAGGTGAGATAGCATAAAGGTATTACACAGACTCACAATAGTCAACTGGTGACATTCACAACACACAGTCAGACCACAATATACACACTCTGGACAGGCCCTCAACATCATGCAGTGCAGCCCTTTCCACTTAATGTTGCTACTAATATGCACCTCTGGGATATGTGAGTAGTGTTAGTAGGTGATGGGCCTTCACCTAACACAAACTGCATCCATGTACACATTATTGCTGTTCACCTGTATAGCACAGTGGCAACTCTTACAGAACATATCTCTCAACTGTACAGAGTTTCGCTGAATGTCTAGATGTGTGGCTAATATTTTTGGTATGTTCCTCATAAATCCTCTGTTTGACACATTACTGGGATGATCTGAGGATTGGTGTCACTGATTAATGACATAATTTGAGTTTCAGACTTCAAATCCTGCAGTAAATGTATGTTAAATCAAATCCGGTTACTCTAATAACTTTCTAAACTTATAGTGGGTATAATAAGTGTACACACCCCTGTTAACATGCCAGGTTTTTGTGATATATAACATGAGACCACAGAAATAATGTCATAACTTTTCCCACCTTTAATGTGACCTATAACCTGTGCAATCCAATTGAAGAACAAATACATTGGTTAGGGGTAAAATATAGAAACGAAATAAGTACAATAGGCTGGTTGCATGAGTGTGCACACCCTTAAACTAATACTTTGTTAAAGCACCTTTTGATTTAATTACAGCATTCATTCCTCTTGGGAAGGAGTCTATCAGCATGGCACATCTTGACTTTGCAATATTTGCACACTCTCCCTTGCAAAAGCCCTCCAACGTTGTCATGTTGCAAGGGCATCTCTTATGCACAGCCCTCTTCAGGTCACCCTACAGATTTTCTATTGGATGTAGGTCTGGGATCTGGTTGGGCCATTCCAAAAATGTTGATTGTCTTCTGGTGAAGCCATTCTTTTGTTGAATTGGATGTGTGGTTTGGGTCATTGTCATGTGGAAAGGTGAAATTCCTCTTCATCTACAGCTTTCTAGCAGACACCTGAAGATTTTGGGCCAAAAGGGACTGGTATTTGGAACTGTTCATAATCCCCTCCACCTTGGCTAAAGCCCCAATTTCAGCAGGACACTGCTATTACAATGCTGCACCATGGGGATGGTGTTCTTTTGGTGATGTGCAGTGCTGTTATTGCGCCAAACAAACCTTTTGGAATTGTGGCCAAAAACTTCAACCTTGGTCTCATTACACCACAAAACAGTTTCCCACATGCTTTTGGGAGACTTGGTGTATTGTTTTTCAAATTTTACCCAGGCCTGGATGTTGTTCTGTGTGAGAAAATACTTCCATCTTCCAACTCTACCCCATAGGCCAGATATATGGAGAATATGGGATATTATTGTCACATGTACTACACAACCATTACTTGCCAAAGATTCCTGCAACTCCTTTAATGTTGCTGTAGGTCTCCTGGCAGCATCCCTGACCAGTTTTTGTCTTGTCTTTTCATCAAATTTGGAGGGACGTCCACTTCTTTGCAATGTCACTGTTGTCAGATATTTTCTCCGCCTTTTGATGACTGTCTTCACTGTGTTTCATGGTATATACAATCTGTGGAAATGTTTTTGCATCCTTCTCCAGGCTGATACATTTCAACAATGAGATCCCTTTGATGCTTTGTAAGCTCTCTGCGAACCATGGCTCTTGCAGTAGCAGGCAACTGAGTAAATGTCAGGAAAATCCTAGTAGGACAGCTGACGATTATTTGGTGTTAATTAAAGAGTCTCTGTAATTGATGGCAGGTATGTACCCAAGAAGATGTAATATTGTAATAAAATCAAAAGGTGCTTCAACAAAGCATTAGCTTCAAGCTGTGCACACTTATGCATCTAGCTTATTGTACGTTTTTTTTATTTTTCCTAATTGTTCCCCTAACAAATTTGTTTGTTTTTCAATTGAATTGTACAGGTTATAGATCACATTAAAGGTGGGAAGACTTTTGAAATATTTTATTGTGGTCTCATTTTTAACTAGCATTTTAATAGGGGTGTGTACACTTGTTATATGCACTGTATAAGAGTAATTATTAAAATATGTCCCTAGTTTTGGGCCTTTGTCCCCCCATTGTGTCTGTCTTTATCCAGATTTCTTGCACTGACAGGTTGTTAGGTATGCTACAGATATGTTACATCTCCTGCAAATAAGCCCCATGTGATGAGCACTTTGTTGCAATGCAGTTAACCCCACCACAAGTGAACATGCACATATTGCAATATGGCTAAGAGTAACAGTTGTGTGCATGGTAAAATGCATGACCATAACATGCCTGGGGTGTTGGTGAGCCACAACAGGACAATCCCATACTCACCGGCTTCAGGCTGCTGCCCCACATCCACACCAGAAGTACCTATGTAGTTGTGGAGGAGAGGTATTGTCAGCAGAATCACATGTGGCATTGGTACAAGATGAATGCTGCTTTTCTGCACATGTACAGTACAAGCTCTGATACTACACAATTTGCTGTCCTTCACCACAGATTTGCACTTGTATGCATTACAAAACCCCACCCACAAATGCAGTTTTGACCTTACATATGTATCTAGATACTCTATGGAAGCCAGTATGACTGCTACAGTATTCAATTCATGTCCACTGGGGCCTTACCTGGATGCTCCTTGCCTGTTGTCTGGGTGCCACCCTCCTCCACGACTTGTGTGTGTTGAGTTTGCTGGCATGTGGTGGCTGTCCCAAGGTTGGCAAGGAGCTCCTCTGCTGGTGTAAGTGGGGCCTGCATAGCAGGACCCCCATCTGTGGTGGTACAGTCCCTGGCCATGGTAGCAGCCCTTTGCCGGGCATGGTGTATCAGGTCAGTCGCCCGATGCCTGACCTGATCATATGTGTGTCCATGGTGACCCATGTTGTTTACTCTGTGGACATGCTCGTCCCACAGGGTGGTCTGCTCCCGCAGATTCTGTTGGCTATGGCCAAACATCATCCCATGGTGCTGGATTATCATATCTGTAATGGCTGCAGATTCAGCTGCTGTGTATGCCGGCTGTCTCGCATGCTGCATTTCACCTGGAAGACATAAACAGGGAAACACAATACAGGAACTCGTACACTGGTTAATGTTATTTATAGAACCTGCACATCAGCATTGACTAGCAGTAGCCACCACTTACGACCACAGCATACCCCTGTCATCTATCAGCACAGTATGAGCTTGCATTGCACTCCTGGTCCTGATGTGTCATGTTCCCCCCAATGAGGGCTAGTAAATTGCATAATACACCATTCATCATTCACCTTTGTGTAGAAGGATGACAGTGGCCATCTTCCTTGCAGATGGGATGTCAGTGATGCTCAGGCTTTGCTTGCATACAGTGTGTAATGGAGCTGGGAGCATATGCCTGAGTTCATATAGGGTGCAGACAGGGATGTTATCAGGTCCCATGGAGACTTACTTTTGTTGCCTTTGATTCTACAGAGGGTTGGCTATGGTGTGTGCGTATGTGGTGTGATTGACCACCAGTAGTTCAGGGTGGGTTGGGTTGTTGCCTCTGAGATTGAAGATATATGTGAAGATGGCCCTGTGATTGGCCTTGGTGGATGTGTCCAATTTGTACTCATAGTTAGCCTTACAGTAATTCATCTGTGACGTTATATGCTTGTTCAGACAAAGGTTGATTTGCTTCCAAGTTGGTGCCTGCTCTTACTTGGCCCTGTACAGCCAATATAGCAACCAATGATGTGGTATGTATATTGCTGCTGTCCAGCAAAGGGGATTACTCTACCTAGGTGGAGGCAGGTTTTATGAGTCAGGTATTGCAGAGTCCATACAGCTATGTAGGTGCTCATATAGCTGTTTGTAGTAGGCATGGACACAAGGTCATAACACAGTTGGACACCTCTCCAATTTCAACCTGATAATCATGCTTATTCTAGTACCCATGTCTGTGTCAAGGCAATGCAACAACCAGTAGCTGTATAAATTTATGTCTGTTGGATGCACAGAAACTAAGATTACACATGTGTATGACATGTACAGCTTATTTACCTGACATTTTGCATCTCATGTCTGTTGTTTTGAGGCTTCCAGCTACACCTACTCATACATGCATATGCACAGGCAATACCTGATATACATTTC